>NC_143019.1:49205936-49468628 GCF_055824585.1 Amblyomma mixtum
GCTACTGCTATGTACACTACTGCTTACAGCAAACGTCGTGTGCGGGTACGATTTGCATGGAATGCGGGCGAACTTGTTATACGCAGCCGCGTGCTCGTGCAGTATTAATGAACTGCGGGAGATCCCGCAGACCGCGCATCTGCTCAGCTGCATGCACTGCCGTTCAGTCTCCCCTCCCTCCCTCTCGTCCGGCGAGAGCAGCAACAGCTGGCCGCTCGCCAGTTGCCGTCCCGCTCTCGGAGAGCGATGACGTCTGGCGTGCGGCTGGCCGTATTTCTTCGATTCCCCGCGCCACAGCTGCGCTGCGGCCGTCACTCCGCTGCCACGCGGACAGCGCTGCCGCGCGTATTCCAGATGAGACACGCTGTCCAGTGGGGGAGCGCGCTTCCTTCGAGGTGCTTTAGCCGCCGGCGCATGGCGCGGCGCCGCCGGGACACGGCTTGTGCCCTGGCGAAATGCGGCTCAAGTAGTTCTCAAGGCGCCCGTGTGCTGTGCGATGTTAGTGCACGTTAAAGATCCCCAGGCGGTCGAAATTATTCTGGAGACCTCCACTACGGCGTCTCTTTCACCACCCGCCGCGGTGGCTCAGTGGTTATGGTGCTCGGCTGCTGACCCGAAAGACGCGGGTTCGACCCCGGCCGCGGCGGCTGAATTTCGATGGAGGCGAAATTCTAGAGGCCCGTTTACTGTGCAATGTCAGTGCACGTTAAAGAACCGCAGGTGGTCGAAACTTCCGGAGCCCTCCACTACGGCGTCCCTCATAGCCTGAGTCGCTTTGGGACTTTAAACCCCAATAAAACCAAACCAAAACCTGTTTCTCTCCTCCTTCTTTAACTCCTACCTTCCTCCCTTCCCTTACGGCGCGGTTCAGGTGTCCACCGAGACAAGTGAGACAGATACTACTCCATTTCCTTTCCTCAGAAAACCACTTTTAAACTTTACGTACGACCGGTCAAGAAGTAGTCACCACACCCTGTATGACACTGTTCCTCGGAAGTTAGGAGCAGCACTGTATCTTGGTGGAGATACGACAAACTGCCAGCACGGCTTAAAACTGCGTTGCACGGGTTCCTTATACTATATATATATATATATATATATATATATATATATATATATATATATATATATATATATATATATATATATATATATATAGATATATATATATGCCTCGTGCTGCCTTCAGTAGGCCCACCAGTCCTTTGAGAGCCTCCGGTTGCTACTTTAGAGAAGAAACTTGCGAAAAAAGTTCAGGACCAAAACTCAAGCGACAGCACTGCTACAGACACAGTGCACCCGATACGCGACAAACCATACCCCCCCTCACTTCCCCCCCTTCCGCCTACCTGAGCTCTGTGCACCTGCCTCCAGATGGCCAAATATGGCAATCACACTATCGACGAGCCACGCGTAATTGGCACCGTCCCAGTGTATCTAGGCAGCCTGATACCCCAGTTCATCTGCTTTTCCTTCTTTCTCTCGTCTTGCTAAAACTTCCACCTCTGCCCAACCGCTCTCTTCCGGGGTGGTTCGCTTATCTCTGCCGTTATCCACGGCGGCCACGAGCAGGACATCGAATTTCTATGCAACTACGTGCTGCTCGTGCGCTCCAGTCTGGCGCATCATGCGATACCGTTCGCGCGTCAGCGAAATGCTATGCACAGATGGAAAGTAACAACGAGACGGTAAGGCAGCCGGATCCCCAGCGAGAAAAAAAAAAACGTGGTTTTTGAAGAACGGATATGGCGCAGTAGCTGTCTAACTCCTCGCTGGACACCTCAACCGCGCCCTGAGGGAAGGGAGGAAAGTAGGAGTGAAAGAGGAAAAAGAGAAAGGTGCCGTAGTGGAGGGCTCCGGAATAATTTCGACCACCTGTGGGTCTTTAACGTGCATTGACATCGCACAGTGACACGGGCGCCTTTTGCGTTTCGCCTCCATCGAAACGCGGCCGCCGCGGTCGGGTTCGAACCCGCGTACTCCGGCTCCAGCGAGAAGGCTTACAGACAGAAGCCGCTATACTCCATCTGGTACTTTTTACCCAGAAGCACGAAGGCTATGAGGCAATCGGAAAACCAGTGTTCCTGAACATTTTCTTGTACTGCACTCTCACCGCTGCAGCGGTGGCTGTGGTTATGGCGCTCGGCTGCTGACCCGAGAGACGCGGGTTCGACCCCGGCCGCAGCGGTTGAATTTCGATGGAGGCGAAATGTTAAGAGACCCGTGTACTGTGCGATGTCAGTGCACGTTACAGAACCCCAGGTGGTCGAAATTTCAGGAGCCCTTCACTACGGCGTCCCTCATAGCCGGAGTCGCTTTGGGACGTTGAACACCCACATACCAAAACCGCACTGCACCCTCCTCCGTAGGAACCGTGCTGAGGAACGCGCATGGAGAGGCGCTCGATTTTCTCGCGTTTTCATTTATGTACCGTTGCTCTGTTGGCGCAATGGCGACCGCTAAGTGCACACGCTGCAACACGTTGCGCTTATCCGCTCATTGTTCGAGCGCGCCGGAATCGCGACAGATATTGTATACGCGTCGGTTATTGTGACGCAGCGCCTCTTGGCATTGGTGTACTCGTAGCATACGAGAGGTGCGCTTTACCGCACGGCCCCTCCGAACGTGTAGACTGGGTCGCGTGAGCTGGCGGGCGCTTATCGGAGCCGCGCACGTGAACGCCGCCTGGGCCGAACTCCGTATCGGGTGGGGTTCCGAGCGATATTGTCACTTTCCCGGTAGGGCAGATAGTGTTTAAAAAAAGAAAATAAAAGACAGCCCGACAGGCGCCTTGTGAAACGCACTCATTGGTTTCTTAATTGTGACCTCATTCTGCAGTTCGATTCCGATGACCACAGTTGCGTTTTATGCTGTGTATACCCAACTAATTCATGTGAACAACACCTTGGTTCCTTTGTTGACCCTACTTTCAGTTCCTGTTTTTTAGTCCTAGCGCAGTGCGTTTAGTTGATAAAGGAACCTGCTTGTATCACTGGTGGATCGTTCACGTTATTCTTTTTCAATTCACATTTACTTCCCTCGAATCGATCATAGTAGCTCTTTGAATATGAAAGGGGCAACTAAATAGCGGCTTGCGTTGAACGGCCGTGAAAATATTACACGACGAGAATAGAAAAGACAGAAATGCATGCAGTGACCTTCACTTTAAGGTTCTGGTTCGTGTAAACGAGTTGAGCGAGCCGCCGAGGTGGCTCATTGGCTATGGCGTTCGGCTGCTCACCCGAGAGACCCGGGTTCGATCCCGGCCGCGGTGGTCGAATTTCGATGGAGGAGAAATGCTAGAGGTCCGTGTACTGTGATGTCAGTGCACGTTAATGAATCCCAGGTGGTCGAAATTATTCGGAGCCCTCCACTACGGCGTCTCTTATCAGATGGGTAGCTTTGGGACGTTAAACCTCATGAACCAAAGAGAACAAGTTGAACAATTCTCGTAAATGAATGTTACGCGACGTGTCTTTTGAATTCGGTAGCTCAGCTGTTTCAAAGTTCAGTTCAGGATTTCACAATTTCACTGAAGCAGAAAAGGTCGCTCGCATGTTTTGTCGAGCGGATACATTTGATCTCAATGGAAGTCGTTGCAGACCGTAAGAGGCAAAAAAGGAAGAAAAAAATAAGTAAAATTTATACGCGTCGTTTCGTTACATCGTTTCCGACTCGAGCTTAGAGGCGTGCGACAAAGCTATCTCGCGAGCGCAGATCGCGAATGCAGTTTGCGCGGCCCTTTCGCGCGACATTTATTTCGCGCGTGAACTCCATGAAAAGGTGTCGCGGAAAAGGGCATTTTCGCCGGGGCTCGTTCGTTTTCTTTTCAAAGCCTGGGTGACAGATCGTGCCTGGCCTTCCGTACACATTTCGCTCATTCCGTTCTATACGCGGCTCTCGCCTTGTTTGCGTGGTGTTGTTTACTTCATTTTTCAATGCTTAAGACGCGGGTTCGATCCCGGCCGCGGCGGCTGAATTTCATGAAGGCGAAATTCTAGAGTCCCGTGTGCTGTGCGATGTCGAAATTTCCGGAGCCCTTCACTACGGCGTCTCTCATAGCCTCAGTCGCTTTGGGACGTTAAACCCCAATAAACCAAACCAAAACCAATTTTTCATTGCTTAGGCACTGATAGGTGCCTATCGTATTAACGAATGCGGACAGCTACCGTAGCGACTCCTTGGAAGGACAAGCATGCGATAAAGTTGGTTCCTAGTTGCACTCTAAACCGAAACGAGTAAAAAGTGACTAAAATGTCCTCTAGCGCACTCTTTTTTATAACAGGGAGTAAAAAAAAAGGAGTAAGCTATACTTTAGGTCAGTCCCTTTTAAAAAGGATTAAACTGTCTTCTGGTTTGGTTTGGTTTATGTGGTTTACCGTCCCAAAGCGACTCAGGCTATGAGAGACGCCGTAGTGGAGGGCTCCGGAAATTTGGACCACCTGGGGTTCTTTAACGTGCACTGACATCGCACAGTACACGGGCCTCTAGAATTTCTCCTCCAAAGAAATTCAACCGCCACGGCCGGGATCGAACCCGCGTCTTTCGGGTCAGCAGCCGAGCACCATAACCACTGAGCCACCGCGGCGGCGCACTCTTATTTATAACAGGTAGTGAAAAAAAGGAGTAAGCTATACTCTAGGTCAGTCCCTTTTAAAAAGGGATTAAACTGTCTTCTGGTTTGGTTTGGTTTATGGGGTTTAACGTCCCAAAGCGACTAAGGCTATGAGGTACGCCGTAGTGGAGGGCTCCGGAAATTTCGACCACCTGGGGTTCTTTAACGTGCACTGACATCGCACAGTACACGGGCCTCTAGAATTTCTCCTCCAAAGAAATTCAACCTCCGCGGTCGGGATCGAACCCGCGTCTTTCGGGTCAGCAGCCGAGCACCATAACCACTGAGCCACCGCGGCGGCGCACTCTTATTTATAACAGGTAGTGAAAAAAAGGAGTAAGCTATACTCTAGGTCAGTCCCTTTTAAAAAGGGATTAAACTGTCTTCTGGTTTGGTTTGGTTTATGGGGTTTAACGTCCCAAAGCGACTAAGGCTATGAGGTACGCCGTAGTGGAGGGCTCCGGAAATTTCGACCACCTGGGGTTCTTTAACGTGCACTGACATCGCACAGTACACGGGCCTCTAGAATTTCTCCTCCAAAGAAATTCAACCGCCGCGGCCTGGATTGAACCCGCGTCTTTCAGGTCAGCAGCCGAGCACCATAACCACTGAGCCACCGCGGCGGCGCACTCTTATTTATAACAGGTAGTGAAAAAAAGGAGTAAGCTATACTCTAGGTCAGTCCCTTTTAAAAAGGGATTAAACTGTCTTCTAAAGCACTTCCGTTTATAAAAGGCTGTGTACTATGGGGGACTGCTTTAAGTTTCAAGTTTCAAGTTTATTTAAAACGCACATAGTAATACAAATACAATAAAATCAGTACAGAAGGAGGTCCCATAGTACACGACTGTCGGGGGGACCTCCTAGAACAAATCAAGTGGGGTAAAATTGCAAAGAATGGAAGGCAGTGTATCAATTAGCATAAATAAACAATCTACAAAAAATTTACAATGTTATGTGTGAAAAACGGAACAAAAAGTATATACAGCAACAACTTTGAAACATAATGCAAAGAAAATGAGACTTTAAACAAGGATTGCTACTGTTTAGGCATGTGAACTACACAGGAAGTTAATTAAGTACTCTTTAATGCGGTGATGAAATGAGTGAACAGTAAACGACGATTTAATTTCACAAGGCAAAGTATTCCAACAGGATATGCCGGCAAATATTGTGGTAAATTTTCCATAATTAGTCCTCACTTTAGGTAGAAGAAGATTATTACGCTGTTGAAACCTATAGAATTAGTATTTATAAGCTGATCAGGAAAGCCATCAATATGAGCATGATGATTAATTACACCCTTTTTACTCCCATATGGGCGTATACGTGTTTAGAGTGTACGAAACTGTTAATTCTGTTCAATTCAATTCACCTTTATTTTCTACATTTCCCAATGTTGACGGTCTCCCAGGCAAAAGGTGTAGCAACAGCTTGACGAGGCCTGGGAGCCGGTGGCAGGCAACAGGGACAGCAGTACAAAAAATTCAATACGAGATATTTATTGCTATAACTAAAGAAACAATGCACATTTCACCATCAATTTACAAAAATGTAAATCTCTTAAAGGTGTACGGGCGCGAAATTTCGAACGCAAACAAATGATGCAGTTTGGTGGACGTGAGGAGATGCCTTCTGGCAAGTTGCAGTCGAAGGTTTAGAGTGGAACATAATTTAATATGATTTTGAATTTTTCTGACGATCCGCTCGGCATTTCCAACAGCGTCGAGTGACGTCAAGATGCACTCGAGCCAATTATTGTGACATCACCGAACCCATGTGGTTGTTCACAGGAGCAACCTGTGCTTGCCGGCGACGTCGACGTTATCGGGAAAGTGGTAGTCCGGGTTTGTCGGGTTGACCCAGACCACCGTGACCCAGACCGAAATTGGTGGTACGGAAACGCCTGTAATTAATTACTAACGCTGCGCTCTGCTGTTTTGAGCTAATTTTCATAACTACTACGCTAGTGGGCCTCTTTCATTGCAAAAAAAAAAAGGGACATCCAAAAACTTTGTGCCTGTACCCCTTTATTGTAATTCATTTCGATTTATATTGAAAGTGACCGATTGCAGACATATGGTTGGTATTGCAGACCAACCAGACATATGTGCTGAGTAGTCGGTGAGGCCTTTACGGCGTGCAAAGGGTTGTATGGCCGCATGCACGACATGCATCTGCGGGCAGGGTTATGTTCCGAGTTTGGCTGTACGCAGTGACCTCGTCCCTGCACCGCGCATGCGCCGGAGGCGTCTGGCAATCCGGTGTATGCGTCTCCGCTATGCTAAAACTCCCTGCTATGCTTTCGTGTTAATCCTTCTTAGAGAGTCAGCGGAGCGGAGAAACTCGCATCTTGCTTCTCGCGCGTCTTGACCGCTGCATTCACCGTGCAGCTTTGTAACATCACCACAAAGTTCAAAAGAAAAAAAAAAACGGTACAGAGGTACGCGCACTGCATGAGACGGCCATTAAGTCGGGGTAGGATAAACCACGATCTGGAAAAAAACAAAAGAGGCATGCTGTTCCGGGTTGGTCCTCGATGAGCCCAGGAGCTTAAAGATAACTCGCAGCTCCGAGGGCACCCAAAAAATCCGCGCCGTTTACTTCGGTTGGTCGGTTGCGTAGGTCACTGCACACAGGCGGTCTCGCCAAGTGCGGTAAGGAGACGGCGCAGGCCAGTGTTTCGTTGAAATGCCTAAAGGGACATGGCATGCTCCATCCGCCGGAACAATTACTATATTCGGATAGAAGTCAAGTCTGCAGTGACCGCCGCACGAAATTCTTTTTAGAAAACGTAGACTGCTGTTAAAGCTTTTCCTGTTACGTAGACGAGAAGCTAATTACTAGACGACATTTATAAGTTATCAATTATAAGAATAAATTATAATTTACATGCCTCTTGTTTGTGTAATGTAGTCACACTAAAAGCTGATTTCATTGTTGCGATTCGTTAGCGGAGTAGTACAGAACGCCGCATACCATAGCTTTTTTTTCCCCTTTTTTTTCCTTTGGTCGAATGGCCGGCGAGGCAATGCAATTTTTCTTTTTTTTTTCGCGCAATCTTGTCCAGTAAGCTTTTGCCCTTGGCTGTGTTTAAACAACTAAATAAACCTAAAAACGAACCCGCTGAATGTTGACGCATATCTGGCAGACGACTACGTTTACTGCAGCACGCTAGCGGTGCCGCAAGGGGGGAGGGGGAGTTGGGAGAGGGGGCACCTTAATCCCGGAGTCCATTTGAAATGCAGCGCGCAGACGCAAGATAATGACGTGTAGCCTGCAGAGCAATGGGAAATCGGCGCTGCAGTGCGGAGAGACGGCGCGTGGACGTCGGTCGCTGCTGTGGAGAGAAGGGGGAGGGGAAGGGAACTTCCGTGATTCGCAGGAAATTAGTCCATCTCGATTGGGAAGAAACCGAAACAATGTAGGAGAAAAAGACTTGTCGCCACCGCGGACTGGTTGGGGGAGCTGTTGCTGCACTGCGCCGCGACGCGACGCGCGGCTTCCGGGGCTGAGACACGGTAGAGAAACGCGCACGTGGACGCGGCAGAGAAAAGTGAAAGGTGGAAGAAAGGAAAAAGAAAAAAACGAAACGAGTTGGTTCGAGGCCGCGTCCTGTTGTTACGGTCCGGCGCGATTGCCATCGTTGGGGGGGCTGTTTCCTGCCTGGTTACGAAACGGTGCCGGGGAGCGGTCGGATGGAGGCGCGCCGCTCTTTCATCTTCTTCTTTTCGTCTTGTTTCCCTCTCGAAAGGGCTCGTAATGTAGAAATGGGTCTACAGTGGTCGCAAAGAAGAGCCCTGTAGTTAAGGGAACAGAGCGGAAACGGAAGTTATACCGGCGAAATGGGGGTGCACTATATCCGACGCCTAGCTTCGTGCATGCAGGTAGAAGGTCGAGTGCGTATCGTGCGGTGACAGCTGAAGGCGGTAGGATGTTTTTGTATGTATAGAGCCTTTGTCAAAGAGTAAAGATCGAACCCTGGGGACTTTGCTTATGGGGCCATGTTGTGTGACTGGTTTTAATGCGAAGACATTGTATTCTTCATCGGCGATTAACGAAACCCGGCATCGGCTTCGTTGACCAGCAGTAGTGGTTCCAAAAATCGTAGATGACGTCACCGTGGTATCAAAATTTAATTTCTTCCGAAGGTGCGAAGAATTGAGCCCAGGACTACGTTGCTTCTAAATCACGCTTCTAAATGCCGGTCCTACAAAGGACTAGAGAGATACCATCCATTTACAATATTGTGTAGATTACCTGTGCTGCTGGGGAATATTACTGAACGTAATTAGTCCTAGGGGCCCTCCGTAAGTTTGCATGATCGTTATAGTTCCAGATCACTCGAAGGTGGGAGAGGAGAATAGAAGGGCTTCCAGAAATATATACAAGCGCCCCACTGCATGACTTAGAAACTTGCCCCTTAATTGGCCTCTTTACTTTCGACAAATGCTGTACGTGACCTTTAAAAACGATGAAGTATATATCCTGGCGCAAACGTGAGCGTGGACTCGAACAATGCTTTTGCACCTCCATTTCCTGCGATGCTGTCTTGACTGTCGCACTAGGTGCTCCCAAGTATCTGCAACTGCTCTCACCATACTTTGTTTTAATTTTTCAGCGGGTAAGATATGTGCTTTACGTATACGCCCGTGAGAGAGAGAGATAGGAAGTCTTTAATTAAATACAGAGAATTTATACGCCCGTCGTTTTCGTGTTGTCCGTACAAGTCATCATGCAGACAATACGGTTGACGTTCCTGTTGCTGTTTATGTTGGTGATTTATTTATTTTATTTATTTATTTATTTATTTATTTATTTACAATACCCCTAAGGGCCCTCGTGCGAGGGTATTACATAGGGGGGATTATTCGATCACTGTGTCATCTTTATCGCGATACGGCCTATTAAGATGGCATGCGCTTGAATCGAGGCTATCGGGGGAGTGCCTTGGTATGACGCGTTTAGTATTTGTGCTTAGCGGTAACCGAGAAGTGGCTCAGGAGCTAAATACAGTCACTGGAATGCTGCGCAAACTTTATCTTTGCCCTCGAGCCATCTCGACAATTAAAAGGCGCGATTAGGAGTGCGCCGAAAGAGCATCAATTGGGGACTTTGACCGACATTTCCCCGAGCCCGTGACGCATGGAGAGCTATTGCTGCGTGGCTTAAAGTGCATTGTCTTCGTACTCACTTTCGCCGTCACAATCATGACGTTTAAATATGCCAACTTATTGAAATCTATCTTCCTCGTGACGCGTGCAACGGACTTCATCGCTCACTGTTCAGAGCGGCGGGTGTGGTAACCTCGTTCACCTGGGGGACAGGGGGGGGGGGGGGGGGGGGGGGAATGCTTGAAACTGCTTGCGTCACTCCAGATAAGGGCGCACAGTCAACACCGCTCTATAGATAAAGCAGCGAAGTCCTTGTGCTGCTCGTCGAGCTTTTCTCCCCTCTTGTACGTGATTTGATTGGTTCTGGTAGAAACAATGATATCACCGTCATAGAATTGTGGGCCAATCGCGAGGCAGGTAGACAGGGTTGCACGGAGGGTGCTGAACTGAACGTTGGCATACGCGGTCGTCATCTGTCTTCGTAAGTTCGGTGCAGCTGCAGTAGACCAGTGATACAAGCGACAGCACCGTCCTGCTGAACGTGGAATGCTCAAGTCCGGTTTTCCTGAACATCACTTTGAATTGTGAGGCAACTGTGGAGTATAGTAATACACTGTCATGAATGATGTGAATGGTCTAATCTTCCGATTGGTTGCAAAATCTTGCTTTTAAAGCTTGTCCTGCGCTAGCACTGCTTTAGAAAGCCAAATGGGGTGGTTTCTGACAGTAAATAGCTGAAAACTACGAGAATGCCGAGGGGGGAATCTATGGATGTATTGATTGTAATGGTGCACGCTTACAATATGCGAAAATAAAATCGATTTCATGAAACAACTTCCTGTTGAAAAATTACTCTCGTCCAGAATTTGCGGGTATGGTATAGCACTTATAAACTACGGAACTCTTTGCCATTTGTGAAATCTCAGGAGTACGGTTTCTGCACCTCGGGTGGTTTATCGTGTCGAACTCTCACTCTCCCTGGTATCCTCATGCTGTACGAATGTCTTCGTGGGTTCTCTTTATTCGTTTTATTTTCGTACGTGCGTTACCGATGTCGGATTCGATTTTTTACCAACACCTTTGCCGAGTAATTACAGCTCACTTACTTCGCGTCGCAGGCACAGGACGTCAGTAAATGCTATAGTTGATGGCGCTCAGCTCACACGAATGCTGAGTATCTTCTCGTTGCTGAGACTGAAGCCATTTAAAGTTACATAACAAAGAACGACCTTCCATATGGCTGCGCGTACGTGTACGCTTTTGAAGAGAACATCCATAGCGTGTATGATTTTCTATTATTAGTTACACAACGAGGAATTTGAGCAGGACAGAACGTGGGGTGTGGCGCCGTATCCCAGTGGTGTCCGCCGTACCATGCGTCTCTGCATTTTGGTCCTGCTTAAACGCTTCCAATACATCCTTTGGTCATAGGTGCACTCTCGACGCACGTACCCCCTTTGTCAAAAGTAACCGAGCAACAGGCTTTTGATTCTCAACCTCGTAACGGAGCCTTCAAGGCACCCCTAAAGACGGAAAGGTGTCAGAACATGAGGGCAAGGGCTCATCATACTTTACATAGAATCAGGGCTTAAGGGCTGCCACGAGTGTTTCGCTACGCGGCTAAGAAATGAACCACCTGTGCCGGGTTACTTTTGGCGGAGACTGTACAAGTGCCCACAGAAGTTTTCAGAACGCCGACTAGGAGCGCAGTCAAGTACTGAGTGCTACACAGAGCAGGTCGCGATGTGAACAACAAAGCACACCCTTCGGTTCATGGCTGCATGCTTAGGCTGCCGACTAATTAGGCTTTCTTGTCATTTTCGTGCTCCGAAAACTTTTGTGCACACCTGTACGCCACACGGTACAACACCCAGTCGCGGGGCTGCAGATGTGTATCATGCACCCAACTTCCAGCAGGACGGAGCCGCCACTCCGTACCGGTAGGTGGAAGATAACAGCAACAATATCTCTCTCTCTCCTGCGGTTTCCACTACTACATCAGCTCCTCGTGATCACCCGATCGCTTTCCCTCCTCCGCACTCTCCTCGTTTCTATCGCGCCAGCTTGTCAGTGCTCCCGATATAGCCCCCTCTGTCCAAGGTTCCTCTGCACGTGACGTCGTCACTCCGCCGGCAGCGCTCGCGGGGGCTCTTCGCTGCAGCTGCATTGGCTCCACGCTGCTGCTATGATGCTCTCGGGCGAGAACGGTGGTGGTTGTTCCTCATTGCGGCGTCGGCAGCTCTACGTGCGCGCGCATCCTCCCCTTCTGCCGCTGGAACGGGATGCTCGCGGGAAGAGGCGATTTCGGAGACCGTACTTCGGGAGGCCGTAAAACAACGGCGTGCACCATCCCCTCTATACGTGTTCGCGGGGATCGGATCCCGCTGTCCCGCTGCAGAAGAGAGCCTGCACGCGAGGATGCTGTGTGTACAGAGTAGAACCCGCGAAGCAACGAGGCAGGGGGAAGGCGGGCGACGTTTGTGTGTCCTGGAGATTGCCGAGATTATGGGCGCTCGCTCGCTGGGACTCGACTGTTTACACGCGTTTGCGGAGAATTCAATTTGGCGCGTTTGGCTCTTTTTTTTTTCTCGCTCTCTCTCTTTCTCGCCGGCTCAACTGGTGAGCATCCTCCGCCTCTTCCTTCCTACCTTCGTTTATTCTGGCATCGTAGTTGTGCTCGTTCTTTTAGGGCGGGCCGAAAAGAGTGTGTGTCGCCCTGGTGTTGTTTGTGTTTCCGGGATTCCATCGGCCACAAATCCCCTTCGAGGGACGATAAAGCTCAGCAAGCATGCTGGTTGTCGCCAGAGCCATTTTGAAGTTATAGTTTGCTGTGGAAACGGAATGAGCCTACTCTGAACGCCACAAAGGAGCAAGGCTGCCTCAGACAGGGGAAAGGGATTGAGGGCATGTAGTAAGTACTGGGGAAAATATCTGGGGTGGGGGAGCAAAAAATAAAATTGCGAGGGAACAGGCAATAAAGTGTTCCAACGACTGTCACGCTCGTAGCTCACGTTGTCGTAAGAAAATGCAGCAGAACCTTCAGAGGCATCAAAGACCAGTCTGCTGGTGTGGACGCTGCTGCTTAAGCTGCGGTGCCCCGTACGCGCGTCTTATCGTCTTGCGAGCATATGCGTGAATGAACGTAGTGCGTGAAAGAAGAGACGCTGTGAGATGTGATTCATAAAACGCACTGCATCATTACATTTCGACTGCATAGACGAGATAACATATTCTGCAGCGGATAGATTCAGCGGGAGCGAATCAGTGGAGTTCTTTCTACGTTTGATTTTATTCTAAAAAGAAATAGATTAAAGACCAGCGAAAATAGGCTGCGGCTCAGGTAAAACATTCGTCGATAGCTGTAATGTCCCTCCATTTTTCTCCCCCTTGCTCTTCTCTTTCTTCTTCCTTCTTCTTTCCTAGCTTCCTACCTGGAGCTTGGCGCATGATGGCCTTAGCCGCATATGTGCCATAAAACCCAGCACAACACAACAACCTTCTTCTTTCCTTGCGTCTTCTTCTCCCTCTTGGCTTGGCTTCTGTCTTCTTGTTCTCTTCTCCTTACTTCCTCTTCTTCTTCTCTATGGTCTTGGCTTGACTTTCCGTGTGTTGCGAATTTCTACAACTACTACAACGGGCTTCAGTTACACGACCGCTCGGGGTGGCGTGCCACTAACGGTTCTCGCCGTGAAAAGGAAAAGGGCCTAGCATCCAGACCCGTAGCTTCATAACACTACGGCGTCTCTCATAGACTGGTTCGCTTTGGGACGTTAAACCCCATAAACCAAACCAAATCAAACCAATTAGGCGTCCGTGTCCGCTCACGCAGCAGCAGTGTGGTGCCACGCGTCTGCTAGTCAGATGCAAGTGCCTAGAGCGTCTCTTCATTTGCACACACGTACGCGTATACAGAATAAAGTCGCGATCGTCGGAGGCGGAGAGTCCTGTCCGCGCCACCTTATCTCCTGCTCTCCAGACTCGCGAATAACAACAACGTGCACCAAAAGGCACTACTTGGGTTTCTGGTGTCGAAATCGTTGTCACTGCGCTGGTATGGTCTCCCGGGCGAGCTGCCATGTCAGGCGGCGAAGCGACACGCTACACGGGTCTGGCACGGAGTCCGCGGCTGAGAGCGGGCGCCCCTCCACAGGCTTCGTTTTGAGAGCGGCGGATAATCCCTTCGGTCCACACACACTTTGCCCGCTGTCGTCGTCCTTGGGGTTATAGGGCAGGGGACGAGTGGGGGGGAAGGGGGAAAGAGCGCATGATCTGCAGAGGCAGCCTGTTGGACTCGTGGTCTCGATAAGCGGGTCCCGAAAAGCTCCTAAACGCTTGCGCCAGTAACCGCAGCTATGCGGGCCAGCCTTTGACCACAGCGCGGTCATATACGGATTAAACGTTCCCGGCACCGCTTGCGGCGGCGTGTAGTCGATGACCCGTCACGGTCGCCGGAGGCACGGCTATACAGGAGGCAGAGGAGGCGAGGATGACAGCCTGGGTGCGATAACAAACATAAAGGGGCTGGCGCGGGCGTGATTTCGCGACTGTTGTCGGGATGAGCGAAGCCACGTGTCCTATATGCTGATGGAGATGTGAAATGGGCTCTTAAGGACAGTTTTCGGCCTGTATACCGGTTGTAATGAGACTGCAAAGCGACTGCAGCATGCGATGTAGGAATCGTATAATATGTCCATTGGCGATCATTACTCGCGAACATATGCCACTGGGTGGATTTTGAATCCCGGACATGAATGTCAGTCTCTGATATTTTTTCTGGAAAAAGAAATCAAATCGGGGGAAATAAGAAATATAGAATGGTGCAGAGGTCACGGCAATCCTGAACACTTTTACCCACGCCACGTTTGCGCAGTGTATTCCGTGCCGACCCTGCCCGAAATTCGGCGACCGTCGTAAGGGCCATGGAAACCGTAGCAACACATATCTGACTTCAACCGTTAGAGCATGCGCTCGCGCAATTTTAGTGCTGATAGCACACGGCCTCTTTGTTTCATGTCCATTGGCGGCGGCGATATTAAAAAAAAAAACATGTTCATATCGGGAAAGGGCTAAACTATAGAATGGCCAAATAACTTTGAAAAACTTCGCATGCCTACAAGAGAGGTCGGTCGCTGCCACAGACAAACGTCTTTTTTTCGGATTCTTTTTTGTGTGTCGCGGCAACTTTTTTTTCTTCGTACAGAATGCCTTATTTGATATTCTTGTTTACAGCGCTCCGATCTTTCGGCAGGGAAGATGCACTCTGCATAAATCGCAGGCTCATAAAAATGTTTCTGTAGCTCAGCTCTGTAGCGCTTAATCTCTCTCAAAGGACTTGGTATTCCAAAGCGAACAAATAATAGACGAAAGAACAGAGAGGGGAAATCACGCGGTGCCCTCAACACCTACACTCTAAATGGAAAGGAGTAAAAAGGGAGTAAGTTGTGCTTTAGTGCGAAAGGTGCGGGTTCGATCCCGACCGCGGCGGTCGAATTTCGATGGAGGCGAAATTCTAGAGGGCCCGTGTACTGTGCGATGTCGGTGCACGTTAAAGAACCCCAGGTGGTCGAAATTTCCGGTGCCCTTCAATACGGCGTGAGTCGCTTTGGAACTCAAACCCCCATGAACCGTAAAACAAACTCCCATATAGACGTCAGTCCCCATAAGAGGGTTCTCACACAGCTTCCACCCTCGCCGTTCGATGGCGTTCTACGTCACACCAGCGGCAACTCAGGACGTTCCACGTCCGCCGCTTACGAACGTGGGTGGCGCTGATGAACACTCTCAAGATTAGGTTATTTGTAAACTACCCCCGAAAGCAGAAGGTTTGACAGCTGTCGCCGTAGCTCAGAGGTAGAGCACCGGACGCGTAATTCGGAGGTCGTGGGTTCGGATCCCACCGGCGGCAGTGGTTGTTTTTTCTTCTGCTTTTCTAAACAATTAGCTTTAAGCGACAGTAATATTCCTACTTGATCAACAACACAAAAAATAAATTAATTAAATCCCCTGTGCTCCTTGGTTTCTGTGGCTGTTGGCTTCTCTCATATTTATAACGAGCCCCTCATCCCCTTCCCTTGTTTGCTTAATTATATAGACGTATTGGTGTTTAGAGTGTACACTGCCGTTATGTGCACCCGTAGGCGAAGATGCATGAGCCGCCATCTTTTTTTTTTTTTTTACGTGCATTAACGTAGTACGCGTTCAGCATTGCCACCTAGTTACGGCGTGCCGAAACTCTGATTTGAACACGGGTGGGCGCGCCTGCCTATCATGCATGCATGCGTAGCTTCCTGTAGGACTGCTCCACGATGCAGTGCGTTCGGAACAAAGGCGCGGGAAGTCCGGCCTTGAGTCTGCTTCCGCCCAGCAGCAGCGTCTGGCGGGGCCATTATCGTGTAGTTACGGCAATCTCTAACCTACTTTAAAACAACGAACGCAGGCGCTGCGTGCGCCACCCGGTCTGCGTGTCCGCAATTAATTCGAGACGCGTAGCTCACGCTCGGAGGATATACGGGTCACGCCTGTGAGCCAGACGTATACAATGGCGCAAACGCTGGGCTGGCATCCTGTAGCGCTCGCCTAGCTCGGTAACCAGCAGTGCATTGCAGCACGTGCTGTGCTCCGAGCTTCTAACGCGAGCTGTGAAAACGGAATCTTGAGGGCTTAGTGCCGCAAATGGTGAAATTGCGTTTCAACCCGGCAGTGACAACAAAATTTGTTCCTATCTTCCTTCCTTACTCAAGCCTGCTTGCCCCCCCCCCCCCCCCCCCCCAAACACACACACACACACACTCTCCTATAGCTATATGTTCGTTTGAAAGAGGAGATGCGAGTTCTGTTAAGTTAAATAAAAATGTCTTTTGCTTCTAATACGAAGCAACAGGAGACGTTTTGATTCTGAAAAATCCATGGCCAATGCCTTTCACTTCGAAGAGCTTGCTTCTGGGAAAGCTTGTACTACTACATCGCAGTGCAGAATACTTTAGTGTAAAACAAATGGTCTACTGACGTTTGTCTTGTACAACAAAAGAAAGTGTGCCCGCCGCGGTGGCTCAGTGGTTATAGAGCTCGGCTGCTGACCCGAAAGACGCGGGTTGGATCCCGGCCGTGGTGGTCGAACTTCGATGGAGGCGAAATTCTAGAGGCCCGTGTACTGTGCGATGTCAGTGCACGATAAAGAACCCCAGGTGGTCGAAATTTCCGGAGCCCTTCACTACGGCGTCCCTCATATCCTGAGTCGCTTTGGGACGTTAAACCCCAATAAACCAAACCAAAAGAAAGTGTCTTCGCCTGTTCGCAATAGTTGGTGCAGTCTGGTTAGCACGGATGTGTTTTGCACTAATGTCCTGCACAACTCTGCCCACTCGAAGCGGTCAAAATCACACCGAATTTGCTGTGTTGCGGACGTCAGTATAAGGCTGATACATAGTCCCATACAAAAATCACCGCACCCCGGCATGCGGGAGCGCAGAACATCGTAGACATGTGCCCCCACTCTACCTCCACTCGTGTTGCAGGTTATAGTGAGCGTGGCTGTATCATCTAGTCTACCTGTTGTTGGCTTTCGAGCAGCGGTGGACAAAAACACGTCCATTAGTCGGCAAGTCCTTAAGGGGACGCTTTTCAACCCCCCCCCCCCCCCCTTTTTTTTTATTTCCCTTTTCTGAAAGCGACGGAGTGAAGTGATGATGATGGTTGCCCTGCGCTGCTTTGTACAATTTGATCGCGTGAACAGTTTGTTGCTTCTCACGTTCGCCCAAGCCTCGAGCGCACTTGCGGGTTGCGGCGCCTTTGTCGAGGAGGAGGACGGGAGGCGAGCGGCGACGACCTGTTTCTCGCGCTCCTGAATGCGAAAACTGCTCGACCCGGTGGCGGCTTGACCGACAAGCCGGGGCTCCAAATTTAGGTTGTCCCTTTCAACGCGTGCGCCGCTGTTCGGGGACTGGGCCGCGCATGGATCGCAGCAGCAGCCCGGCATCTTCGCATACTCTGGTCCTCGGAAATATCCGTGCGGCGTTGTGGAAGCCGCGGCCGGCATCAGCCAATCCGAATAGCAAGAGTATGCGCCAACGGGCGCGATACGTTTTCGCTGCGTGCGTGCCATTAAGACTAATTGGCCCGATTTCAAAGTATGCCTCTTAATCAGGTACTGTAAAAGTTGTTCGATTCAATAAACTCGTACAGTTTTCTATACATATGTCATACAGTTATCATACAAATGTTATCCAAATGTCATTAATGTCTGCAGAATCATACAATTGTCATATAGATGTCATAAAAAATGTTATGCAAGTTGTATGACATTTTTACGACGAAGCAAGTACGAGGTTATTGCATCATACTTTTTTCAGCAGAGGCGCCGGCGTTAACGTGTCGAAGCTGCACATAGGCTAAATGAGAAACTTCGTATAGTGGACAACTTCGGATTAATAGTCTCGAGTTCTTTGCCGTCTATAACTGGTGGTGGTGGTAGAAGACGTTTATTTGCTCTATTTTACAATATTTTTTTTTTTTGCGGCTTCAGATGGAGTCTTCCATCTTATCATCAGGGTCGGTTCCCCTAATCTGTCATACCATGCTGAATACGCCGGTTCTCGTGCCGTCTATAACTGCACAGCACACGGGAATCGGGCACCGTCTTTCACCGGCCAGAATTGTCGGGTCTACTGATTCTTGCGCCACCTGTGGCTGTCACGTACCGTATTTTCCGGTGTATAAGACGCACCCTTGTATAAGACGCACCCGCCATATATGCAGGCTGTCATTGAAAAAGTTGGTATATAAGACGCACCCGTATATAAGACGCACCCCAATTTACCCAGTTAGGATAGTGAGGGTTAATTAAACACGCTTGCGCGACCATCGCGAAATTCACCGTACCTCTGAGAAATTCTTAAGGAATGCTAAGTGGTCGAAAAAGGTAACACTCACGCCATACGCCCACATCTTAGAAAAAAAGAAAAAACGAAAGAACTGTTCCACATGTCAATAAGAACATATTTCTACCTAAGACGTTCGAAGTCTTTTTCTTCGGATGGGCTGTCAAAAAGATCGCACATTTCTGGAGGCAGCGCGGCTGAAACATTCTCTTCGCGCTACGTACACGGAGCAAAGAAAGTTGAAAAGGGTGGCTAAAAAAGAACGCCGGCTTGTCTTGGCTTGTCTTGACAACGGCGAGGAGCGCGATTGTCGTAATCTTTTGGCATTTTACATTACTTTTGCTTGGGGCCTCCGAAACGGTCACGTGTTTGTGATCCCAGAAGTCGTCATCCCCGCCGTTTCGTGATAAAGTTCACCTAAAAGAAGTTGCGCACGGCGGTCCCCGTATTGAAGTATTGACCGTGTTTCAACCACGTAATTGGTAGTCTTATTTTTTCGGTAAAAAAAACTTGAGCATGAACCTGAATGATTTCTGAACTCGGAAAAAAAAACGAAAAATTCGCATATAAGACGCACCCTTGTATAGGACGCACCAGCAAGATTGTCGAAAAAAAGCCGCGTCTTATACACCGGAAAATACGGTATATAAATTTCAGCGGGCTGCTGTGATGTTGCCTGCCACTTCCATAAACTAACATGAAAGAGTACTACACAAGCTCCTTGGGCCCAACCAGTTTCCTGTTGGGAAGCGCTGATGAACTCAACTATAGCGGCCGTTGTACGTAAAAGCTTTCAACTGGTGAAGAGGCATGCATTCATCGTGCTGTAGACATTTGGAGCTCTGGGGATGCCGTACACGAGTACAGCCTTAGAGCAGCGCCCACAAGCGGATGCATGGGAACTCTTGAAATTGTGTATTTGAACATCACTCCCGTCTACTATAGCTTTCAAGAAGTAGCCTCGGTTGACACGGGATTTTGCGCGGCTGTTACGATTAAGCACCTGCTTACAACGCTTACAAAGCACCTGCTTACAAAGACGTCCGTCTTCCCTTCACAATAGAAGCGGACAATCGCAAGCAAGGCGCGAGACGGGTGTGTATTGCTAGCAGGCGGACACACGCTGCACCCAGAGAATTGCCCCAGCTCCAGTTAGCGACTGCTTTAACGCTCCGCTTCCGTAGCACTGCACGGTTTTTCCGCGAGACAGCGAGCCGCCTGTGGCTATCGGTCTGCCGCATCACGTTCTCCGGCCCGCCAGTTCGCTCCCGTCAGGGCGCCTTGCAGGAAGTGAGAGTTTATAAAAACGGGGAAGGAGGGGAGCTCAACTGCGGAAGCCTTTGGCCTACTTCCCGCCAGTTCCGAATGTTGTTCTTTGCTGTCTCTCGCTCTTTATCGCTGCCTCCGCTCTGGGCGCCTGGGAACAAAAAAAGCGCTAAAGAAACCGGTTCCGGAAGGATTACCCGACGCGTGCTGGGCGGCCGTGTCTTCCGGCTTCGATTACGCTCTGCCCTGGCTAACACCAGCTGCGGCGCCGCCTGGCGGCTTTAATAAGCAGCGCCACGCACGATCTGAAAGCAGGGAGAGAGAGATGAGGGGAAAGGGACATGCAGCAAGCATCTTTTGGCATTTCTGCCGGCCACGCGTCATGTAAGAGGAACTGTTGTTTATGCCGCAAATGCAGCAGAGGAAAGTCAGGAGCGTTCTGCTGGCCCGCGGCGCCCTGAGGATCTCCTTCTTGGCTTGTGGTGAATATATCCCTCGGCGAGATATCCCCCATAAGCAGTAGCGCGCATATTTACGCGAAGCTTCGGGCAAAGAGGGTATCTGCATGGTGGGAGGGGAGAAAAACAACCGCAAAAACTCCGCGTGACCCGCGAACTTCGGCAAAGGTCGTCGTGGCTCTCCGGCAGCGGGCATAGCCGCGGAGCGGCTAAATGTCAGAGGTTCTCGCAGGGCGACGGCGTGACGGCGAGAGAGCGCGGGAGACAGGGACTGATGTGTGGAGGAGGCGAGCAATGACAAACAACGGAGCGGCCAACTTTTGACGTTGTTGTTTCAGGCGCGCTTTACGAAGAACCTGAACTAGCGATGTTCGATGTAACGTAACAACGGGTATAACGAAAACTTAATTTCCGCGCGAAAATCGTGAAAAGAAAAAAAAAATCCGAACGGCCTTCTCTGATGTGCATGGGCTTACCCGGCATAAAAGTGGCATTGGCGTCTCACTGATTGTTCTGGAGTGCTGGATGTAACGAAGTTACCGGTATAACGAAAGACAGGAGGAGGAAAGATGGAATTCTGGAGAACACATAAAAGGGAGGAACTTCCGCTAGCCAACGTTTCTACGAAAGAGCTCCGAAGAGATGACCAGTCCTTTAATCGGAACGTTGGCTAGCGGGCTAACACTTCAATCCGCTCTCTTATTCAATCTGTGCGGTACAACAAAAAGCGGTAGCAACTATGTATACGTGACATAAAATTTAAAAAAAAACTGATCTGCGCTACAGCATTAAAAAAAATTCAAATTAGATCCGGCACGTACACAAGAGGTCAGAGCTCTCTTCTGCGTTTGAACTTTTCTTAAGCGTTCCGCAGAAAACGTATTAAGGTTTTTTGAGGTTGTATACTCTGAACGATTTTTTTTATCCTTTCGGGAGTAACGATGACCGTTAGACGAACGGACGCAAGCGCGCGAGAGACATTGCACATGTATTGTAGGCATTGCATTCCATATGTATCGTAGGCATTGGATTGCAGATGTATATGTAATTACAAACACCTCGCAAATTTCTGCCGCTAGGACGTGAAAAGAGTTTATAGGGGTTAAGAGCACTTTGATAAGGAGCCCTGGTGTAGTGATGGGGTGCGGCAAACCTACTACAGGCTAGCGCATTTAGCAGCAGCAAATAGATTCCGCAGAAATGAAACAGGCTGCATTTTTGCGTTTATTTCGTCTGCGCCTAACATTGTGTCCGCCGCTACCGTGTGTGTGTGTGGGGTGGGGTTGGGGGGGGGGGGGGGGGGGGGTTGCGAAAGTATGAAGTGCTTGACTGCTTAAAAAGAGTATGTAGCGAAGTATACGCTTCGTTAAAGGAAACGTTTTTAGTTTACTATATCCGTGACGTGTGGTGCTCAGCAACAGAACGCCCATAGCTAGCGAACCGCCGCGACGGGTGTACAGCTGAGTGTACTACATTTCGATTGTCTAGAACAAAAGAGCTGCTAATCGAAACCATCGATCGTCATCTTTCACTCCGGCGAGCGCTGTGTCCTCGCGCTGTGCCGTTGGAGCAGAGAGAAGACAAATGCGAATGACCCGCTAACCTTCTTTCTCGAACGTTTCTCGGGGGAAAAAAAAGCACTCCGTGACCCCCGCCGTGATTACATCGACGTTTCGAGAGAAAATCAACGGTCGCCACCCAAAGGAGCACTGCGTGCCGGGATGTTCCAATGAATATATATGCGCGACCGGCGGGCACTGCTTTGGGAGTCGGTGCATACCTTACACAGCCGTCTTCAGCGTGTGCAGAACACTGCCGCCGAGTGCAGTGTTAGCGGGGAACGAGGGGGAAAGGGGGGGAGAGGAGGCATAGGCAGGCGCCGCTCATTTGCATGTCTGCCAGACTTTCCACGAACCGGGCTTAGTTGGGACGAGCGCGGATTACGCGGCTTCGAAGGGGGGGGGACGTAGGATCCTGACTTGTAGCCGCGGGACAATAAGGCACGGGTCCCCATCACCCTCGCCACTCTTGTAACGAAGGCACGGCTTTAAATAATTGGGAGACTCGCGAACTCGACTCTGCAATGTCCCCGAACGAGGCCGAACGAGGCTACATTCTCTCTCTCTCTCTCTGCCCCCGCTCCTCAGCCCTTCTCATTGCCTCATTGCACACCGCTCGCATAGCAACCTTGTTCGTCCCCGTTAACGCCATGAAACTCGTGTCGGAGGCGAACGCAAGACGGGCGCGTGTCTCCTTGTTTCTTAGCAGGAAAAAAAAAGAAAAGTATTGTGCCGCGAGTGTGAGCCGCCGAAAATGCGTAACCTTGTTCTTAGTTCAGCGCTAACAAAATGTTGTTGCTAAATTGAACTGCTGAGTTATATTAGTTCAATTCCTTCCTCCATAGCCATTTCGCTAGTCTCGCGCCTCTCGAGGCGCTTGTTCAGCGTCATTCTTCCGTCGTGTTCCGTCTTTGTAGGCGCTATTGTTTCCTGTCTTAAGTATTATGCACCGTCTAGCCTCAATTGAAGTTCTTCTAAGTCATCCCTCGTCTGCCAACGCATTGTAGCCTAATCCTATCCCGCTTAGGGGTAAACTGTAATGTGGCGGCAATGGCTAAAAGGTTGCATAGGCCGATGTTTTGGGTATTCGTTGACCAGAAATCGCAACTTTTTCCCCCCACTTCCGGTTTCTTTCGAGCCACAAATGCCTGCGACTCGCGGGCGTGAGCGCAGCGCATTATAAAGAACGGAACGAAAAAGATGAAGCTATACGGCAATCACTCGAGTGACTGTACAACGTGGAGCACAAAGGGGTCGCCCGACGTCGAGGCGTCCACATTTAGAGCGAAAAGCTCTACTGCTCCCATGCCGAGCCTGAAGGTCATCTGGCTCTTAGATTTGACCTCTGACGGGAGGCGCGCCGCATGTGCAAAATCGCACGTGGCAGGTGCCTCGATATTCGTCTTCCTCGGCGCCATGGTTGCACGCTCGGCAGTCACGTCCGCCGCTGCGCTGGCTGCTGCTCGGCCGCTCGCTCTTGCACTTGTGGTACGTGATGCATCACGTGATTTGCTCTCGATGAAGTCGTCAAAAAAAATAAAAATGAACAGAAGATAAACCATACTTAACCATGATTAACAGAGCTTTCGCTCTGTATATCCTGGCTCAGCTGGGTTGAGCTACAGCCACTTTTTTTGTGTGTGTGTGCTGACTACCACCATTCCTTGTCCTACATGCGACACAGGAGCTTCGCAGATGTGAATTAGCTGCTGCTATCTGTGCGATATCTGCGACGGTCTCTAAGCGACAGTGCTAATTGGGTGGTATGCATCGACGATCGATAACAATGTAATAACATGGGAACGTCGGAATATCGAGGACGGTATTGCTGCAAGCTACAGGAGATAGTGCATATCCCTGTCCCGCGGGCGCTGACTGTGCTTCGTCAACCCCCCCTCCGCCTCCATACCTTCCCTTGTGTTCGCCCTGCGGCTGCCAATATCGAATTATTATCGATTGCGTACGAAACAGAACGACATACCGTCGTTGCACGTGCGCCCTGTATGGGGGAACAAAAATATGACTGCGCAAACACCGGTTTCTTCCCTTGTTGCGTCAGCATAACGATCCCGTTGCTGGTGCGAATGACATTTCGTGTTTTGACTGTTGACGCCGCTGCTGTCGATATCTGTGGCTGCGATCAGGCTAATGGTTGGCAAGGCGCCGGTCCGCACTCCTGAAACCTGCAGTTGTTACTTTTTTAGTTCAACCCAAAGGAAGCGATTCAACCCATATATGCCGAAACTTCAGAAATATATATATATATATATATATATATATATATATATACAGGGTGTTTCACCTAAGACTTTCTGCAGTTTTTAAAAATAAGCTATTTGAATTAGATGCGCGATTTTTCTGGCATAGCATTGTCAGTGGTGTAGTACATCATAATGCAGCTAAGACGTGCTAACTAGCAGGCTTGTTAACCAATATTTAATAGTTAACTTTTAAACTATTACCGTTGGGCTCCTTAATTATTGAGAGGCATGTAGCCCACAGTAAGTAATGTCCATATCCGTTTTTAGAATTTCGAGAACGCGATTATCCTCGGCGCTGTGGCCCAACAAATTTTGGCTATTTCGACGAGTTAGGTTCACTGGAGAGGTTGCTTTGCCTGCTAGCTTCTCAAACCGCATGTATTTTGACGCGATGTAGGCGAAATTTGTTGGGCCACAGCGCCGAGGATAATCGCGTTCTCGAAATTCTAAAAACGGATATGGACATTACTTATAGTGGGCTGCATGCCTCTCAATAATTAAGGAGCCCAAAGGTAATAGTTTAAAAGTTAACTATTAAATATTGGTTAACAAGCCTGCTAGTTAGCACGTCTTAGTTGAATTATGATGTACTACACCACTGACAATGCTATGCAAGAAAAAGCGCGCATCTAATTCAAATAGTTTATTTTTAAAAATTGCAGAAAGTCTTAGGTGAAACACCCTGTGTATATATATATATATATATATATATATATATATATATATATATATATATATATATATCACACACACACACATCCGCCACTACTAGTACTATGCTGCAAAAGCCACGTGTGTGTGTATATATATATATATATATATATATATATATGACAGAAGCCAACAGCCACAGAAACCAAGGGGCACAGGGGATTTTTTATTTATTTATTTTGTGGTGTTGATCAATTTAGAATATTACTGAATATGTTATCGCTTAAAGTAATTGATTAGAAAAGCAGAAGAAAAAACAACCACATGCCGCCGGTGGGATCCGAACCCACGACCTCCGAATTACGCGTCCGGTGCTCTACCTCTGAGCTACGGCGACGGCTGTCAAATCTTCTACTTTCGGGGGTATTTATGTTTACAAGTAACCTAACCTTGAGAGTGTTCATCAGCGCCACCCACGTTCATAAGCGGCGGACGTGGAACGTCCTGAGTTACCGCAGGTGTGACGTAGAACGTCATCGAACGGAGAGGGTGGAAGCTGCGTGAGAACCCTCTTATGCTTCCTATGGCGTCCTATATATATATATATATATATAAATTGGCTGCTGTTCAACCGGCTGAACATTATTTACAAAGGTGAAGCTGATGCGCCTCTTTCTTCTTCGGTTTCTGCTTCGATCTTGGCGCGTTTCCTCGCTCTATCCTTCGCCAAAGCGGCCTCATGACGTTTTTGGCCATAAGAAACGCCAGATTCAATCAGCCGTTTACGGTACACAGCCGAAGCAGTGGTTCCAGCGCGCGACTCCTCCATGGCTATCTGCGAACTCCTTTTTTGTTTAGCCCCGCCATGGTGGCTCACTGGTTATGGCGCTCGGCTGCTGGCCCGAAAGACGCGGGTTCGATCCCGGCCGCGGCGGCTGAATTTCGATGAAGGCGAAAGTCTAGAGGCCCGCGTACTGTGTGATGTCAGCGCACGTTAAAGAACCCCAGGTGGTTGAAATTTCCGGAGGCCTTCACTACGGCGTACCTCATAGCCTGAGTCGCTTTGGGACGTTAAACCCCAATAAACCAAACCTTTTTTGTTTAGAGTGTGTTTTCGGCGGTGCACGCCTGCTATTCAGACATTGTAATTCTTCATATGCTTAAAAAAAAAACTAAAGGTGCACTTATACATCTCCTTATGTGCGGGAATGCGTAGGCGTTTCGAGTTTTGTTGTCTCCTCTGTTACTTAGTAATATAAGGAATCATTGAAGGTAATTAGTTAATCGGTTAATTTAATTAAGCAATTAAATTAATAATCTCAAGTAATTTATAACGAATTATTACTTCATTTATTAACCATTCGTTTCATTAATTTTATGAAATAGCTTCACCATTATTTTTATTCGTTGAATTCTGGAGGGATTACTAGTAATTCCCCAATTTCGTGAATTACTCTGGAGTGATTAGAGAAAATGATTGTCTTGTTATTTATTTATTTTATTTAGCAATTCGGTCATTTAAACTTTCCATTCAGTCATCATTAATCATTACAAATCATAATTACACTCTTCCTGGATGATCGACAGCTCATGAGGACACGCTCAGTCCACACTGTCTGTCCATGCCACTCACGAGGCAAGAAATGCTTCCGCGTTAATAAACTCTGCCTCAGCCACTGTTCTTCCGGCTTTGTTCTCCTGTCTCCTCCTTCCCATGTCTGCTTGTCTTCACCGCCTGTTGACAGCGCGCGTATACCAATCTTATTTCCCACTCTTTCCGCGGCGCAGATGAGGCCCTGGAGAGCTTCATCGTGGAGATCGTGCGCGCCCACGAGAACCGGGTGTCGCCGGTCAAGAACGTCACCTCGGACCCAAACTGGAGCTTCGGCCACTCGTTCTTCTTCTCGAGCACCATCATCACCACGATCGGTGAGTCCGCGGCCCTGTCTCTACCTTCGTGACGATCAAACCGCGCAAAAGATGGACGCAGACGAAGGGAAATAGATACGGCACACAGGCACAGAAGAAAACCAATGGTCGCTTCAGATAGAGGAGGAAAATATGAACCTAGAAGCCAAGTTTGGTGACTGTTCAATAATTAGGTAATTATAAGCAAAAATGTCGAAATTGCGTCGAAATAGCGCGGACGTCGATATAGCCACGGGAACGGTGTAACGTCACATCCACCGGAAGTCGTAACGGCATAGTGAAAATTGTCACAGAATGGTCGGAAAAACGTCGGGTTTGTGTCAAATTAGATGGAAAAATATGTAATTAAGCGTAATTAACACTTCAGATCCCCGAAAGATGTGTAATTTGTGTATCGATATAGCCAAGGGAACAGTGTGACGTCACATCCACCGGAAGTCGTCACGGCATAGTGTCCTTCGCCTAGTGGCATAGTAGGCTTTCGCCTCTCAACAATTAAGTTGCCAAAGCGTCCTCGCAGTTTTTGAACGTCTCGTAGCTGTGAACCAACTGGTCCGCCATGAGTTCGAGTACCGCTGTAGACGTTCTCAGTGCGCAGGCGCCGCCGTGACTGCCACGTGACTGCGCTCCTCGCTTCCTTGAAAAAAATAAATAAAAAAAAACAGACCTCGGGCTTTTTTTTTTTTTTTTTCAGATCAGTCGAGCAATGGAGTTTCCTTCAGTGAAAGGCTGGGACGCTGATTAATTCGTTGCCGAAGGAACACGGCGGTCAGGTTGAATTCAAGCAAATAAACGGCTAGCATTCAAACTAGGCGCACATATATCATGGGTATAAACGTAAATTGCGCGATCTGTTCGAGCGTGGAAGAAAATAGAAAGAAGATCCAACTGCGTCATTGGCAGCCTTTTCTACAACTTCACCATTGAACTTCACTCAGACATTTTTTTTTCAGCATTTAATTAAGCCGCCTTTTATAGACTTGTAGTTAAAAAGAGGGGGAAAAAAATCGGCTGCCCTGCTCTTCGAGCAGTCCGAGGGAAAGAAGTCTGCTTTACTGGACGTCGCAAGCTAATGACTCACCGAACCATACTCAGCCGCTGTAGAGCAAGGGGAAATGCACGAAGTGTGCCTTCTCGGCGATTATGCTGTGTGGAGTTCCTTTTGACGCTGTGTCAAAGGCGGGTTTAAATTTTGTGCATATCCTCAGCGGCTGAAAAGCTGAACATATCCTCAGCGGCTGAAATTTTAACGCATATATTCAGCAATAAGACCACTGATGCTCAGGCTAGACGGTCGTCAGTACTGCCATGTCAGCGGTTTTCTTTTTTGTTTCGCAAATTGTATAATATTTCATTTTCTGGCTAGAATTATTCTGTAGTATGCACGGCCTGCTCTGTGGGGGAAAAAAAACTCGAGCCGGGAGAATTCCGCCAAGCTGGCTTTTCTGCGCGGCAGGAAAGCACAAGGTGAAGCTAACGCAGCAGTAAGGTACGCGAACTGGAGGAAATGGCCGATAAATCATTCAGTTATTGATGTCACCTTGCTTTAAAAATTAGCATTTGGAGGCAGAAAACATTAAGGGGCATCAACATCATATCTTTATGTGTGTGTATTTGCTGAAGGCGTTTTGTTTTAGCACGTCGAATACATTGTGAGATATAACATAGACTGCTTCAAAGGCATCACTAGTATCTACGTTTCCATGTGCAATGAAACCTATTTTTGTACGAGACTGTCCTGTAGAAATTAAAGACCCGTGTGCCCCTGCTGTTCTATGGTACGTGTCCGCGCACGCATAATATATGCGTGGCAGTTCGGCATTCACTGAGGGATTCAGCTAATTATTTTAAAAATGGATGTAACTCGAGGGCTTGTTATTATGTCATTATGTTACCATAATGCAGAACAGCACCTAAAAAAAAGCCATGATATATGCCACTGGTCTAATGCAAATAAGTGCAAGACTTATATGGCACGGCCTTGTTCTGGGAAATCCTAACATGTTGAGCACTATGTTGCCCATATAACCTGATGTACTTAGGAACAAAGTAGCAGTACTTCTCCTTTTTGGCTGGAGCATCTTTCTTAATGGAACCCTGAACCCTCTTGAACATGTGTGAATCGAGTGGCATCTCGAGCCTCTCGCCAGGCTATATATGAGCGGGCCGTGGCGCAGAGCTGGTAGACTGAACACTCGCCAAGCTCTCCTACGTTTCTTTCCGCTTTAAGAGGGCACTATGGAGATGCGCTGTACTGCTTCATTTCATCCCTCTATGGGTCAAATATAGAAAGTTCTAGCGCAGCTTGCACCGTCCACTGTCACCGCTTGCTGCAACCCCCACTGTAGCGCAGATGACTCAAAGGCGCCATCTGTGCACCGGAATTGGCAGCTGGTGGTGGTAGTAGGCTGTATATGTGTAAGACAGGGTTACCTCTTAGCAGGGTATCACTGCAGGAAGCGCCGTTTGAGAGAGAAAAGCGGTAGAATTTGAGTTAGCAGCACTTTTATGTTGAGCGTTTAGGCAAAATTCTGCAATGCATGCCCAAAGACTTTCGTCACTGGCCGGGAGGCGTATGGGCTCCTTCGAGTCAAACACAGATGCCACTTGTTTCTCATTGACGTCCATCCAAATCTACTCCACCTTGGGGGATTCCCCTAAAGCATTTGACCTGACCATGCCACTTGTTTCAGTCTCATTTTCATAATGCCGCTTTTGTCGGAGGGAGAAAGATGGTCGAGCAAGCAAAGGAGCAAACCAAGTGAAATGATGTGCTACTAATGTGGGTGTTTTTTCTTTGTTGGCTGCAGCTGAGTTAGTATTCAATCATGCATTTCAAGCAGCAGCGAGGAAAATGATCTTGATCTAAGCTCAGGTTTCGTTCGGAGTGATTGTATTGAAGGGCTGATGCACTGTGGTACTGATGCGCTGATGCAATGTGCAGGCTATGGCAACATCACCCCTCTCTCCACGGGCGGCAAGATCTTCTGCATCGTGTATGGGCTGATTGGAATCCCGCTGACCCTCATCCTGCTGTCTGCATTTGTCGAGCGGCTGCTCATCCCAGTAACCTACATGCTGCAGTTCCTCAACTCACGCCTCGGGCACCTGTACCAGGCATTCAACATCCGTGTGCTCCACCTCTTCATTGTTGGTGTATGTGCATTATTTAAATATTTCATGTTCTTACATTGTGCTGGCTGCCTCCTGCTGAACAGAAGTTTAGTCTTGGCGACAAGGGTTGGGGAGACAGGCTGTTCAAAAGCAAACTGTTTGTCGTGCACCCTTGCACCCCCCCCCCCCCCCCCAAAAAAGAATAAAGAAACTTGGTAGCTTCAGTAGTGATTCGAAAAGTTATAAAGAAATTAATGCAGTGTATGGTAGGCCCCTAGTTAAAAGGCACACTACCCGTTGCAGTTTTACAAAGCCATCATAAACAGCAGGCCTTCGTGAAGAAAAATTAAGCATGTGCTTCTGAAGAGCGCAGCAACATGTAAACAAACTAGAAAACAATTGAAATCAACTCTATGCAACTTTGCTAAATTATTTAACACAAACCACTAAGACTTTGCCATATTTCGAGGAGACCTCATCTTTAGAACACACTGCATAAAAATAGTTTGTGGGTGGGAAAGCAGATGGCATCATATGTTTTTGATGAGCAACCATACCATAAAAAAAAAATAATGGCCTACATAGACACTGCCTCAAATTTCCTACTCTTAAATAACAGCCAAGAGGTAACAAATTTTGAAAACAATACAGCGTGCCTGGAGATTATCTCATTCTGTTGGTAATTTAGTGTATGGTACAGACCTCTGTGTGTTGGTGTTCTCTATGATGTTGTCATAGTAGAGTTTTCCCTTCAATAACCACTGCCTTCTAGAAATTTTTTGACCGCATCCCATTTTTGTCTTCCACTAATCGATCTTGCTACTACTTATGCACTATTTTGCGCCAAGTTAAAAGCTCGAAAGGTACTTAATATAGAGAATTTTAAGCATTCTTTACTAATTTATCTGTAAGATTGAGTGAAACAATTGCAGAAATATTGCCTAGGGACTAAAGGTCTGGAAAGGCCTTTCCTGAAGAATAATTTAGCCAGTATTCTTTTTGGCTTCCCAGTACCAGGTGTAAGCTTCAGTACAGCAAAATTTAAAACCACCAGCCCTTGTGCTAGAGGTAATCATAATGTAATTATGCATTTTTTGCAGCGCAACTACCATTTCGATAGGCACTAAATAGGAGGCACCATAAAAGTACAGAACGAGTACAAACTGCGTACACACACACAAAAGGACAGACAAAGTACAGGTTGTGTGTCTTACGTCCCATCTTGTTCAAGCAGTTTGTACTCGTTCTCTTCATTATGAACCAACTAGCCCGCCAGAGCATCCTTCTGCACCATTAAAGACTGCCCTCTGAGCTCCTGCCAGAGGCAAACATATTCCATGAGTTACTGAGAGACAGCATAAATGTGCGTTTCTTTCCTTCCAGTTGTTGGTGGTGGTCTTCTTCTTCCTGGTGCCGGCTGCCATCTTCTCCTCCCTGGAGCCAGAGTGGGACTATGTGGACTCGCTGTACTACTGCTTCATCTCCCTCACGACCATTGGTCTTGGTGACTTCACGCCTGGTGACAGCTACGAACAGCCCTACAGGCCGCTCTACAAGGTGGCCGTTGTGGGTGAGTCGCCACATCTGTTCTAGAAATGATTCTGTACCAGCTGTTCTACTCAAGAGTGACTAAGGAGACTCGTCACAGTGCTCTAGGCTTTTTGGATACTAGGAAGCAAGCACATAAACTGCTTAGTTCTGTGGTTAAAATAGCCATAATTATTTTATGTGCACACAAACATGAAAGGCTGAGAAACTTTCATGGTGCCTCTCATTTAAAATAGGAGCTCTCTAACTGGACAAGCTGTGAAGGTTTCCAAAGGCTTTGTGCTGTAGGTCAGAAATTTGGAGGTCTACGGCATAGTGTCTGGCGGATAAGTGAAGAAATTAGCAAAGCAAATGTTTATGCCAAACTGACCAGTCGCCAAATCCTTCTTTGCTCATAGCAAGTGCATGAATTCACCTGCCAGAAACAGCCATCATGGGAGACCAGACATTGAAGCTAAGGGTCGCCGTGGTGGCTCAGTGGTTATGGTGCTCGGCTGCTGACCCGAAAGATGCGGGTTTGATCCGGCCGTGGCGGTCGAATTTCAATGGAGGCAATATTCTAGAGGCCCGTGTACTGTACGATGTCAGTGAACATGAAAGAACCCCAGGTGGTCGAAATTTCCGGAGTCCATCACTACAGCATCTCTCATAGCCTGAGTTGCTTTGGGACGTTAAACCCCATAAACCAAACCCAACCATTGAAGCTAAGGCTTGGAACTCGTTTGATCATGTGTGTTAACTAGTTTTAACCCCATGTTACCTGTGAGCAGCATCAGAATTATCTCAGTAACACAGAGAATTTCAAATGTGGTTTGTGTGATTTCATTGCTATAGTTTTCACACTTGTGCGGAGTGTTTTCTCTCTCAGCGGTCTTCACAGCGATGATAGCTAGTGATTGAAGCCCGCATTCCTCATTTGCAGGGTACCTACTGGTCGGCCTGACATCCATGATGCTCCTGCTCAACGTGCTCTACGACATCCCACAGCTTAACGTGGGCGTCTTCTTCCTGCTCAAGAGCGACGAGCTGACCAACGACCCAGAGAAGGTCCGGCTCCACCATGGCCTCGGACCCAAGTACACGCAGCAGATTGACGAAGCCCCGCCACCACAGGTGCGCCACATCAAGGCTCGACCACCACCATCCTCCTCCTCACCCGAGGACTTGCCGTGACCGGCTTCGAGGTCGTAGACGTGTGCGCAGCAAGGCATGCGCACAATACACAAGCAAAACAAACAAACCATCGGCACAGCCGTGGCACACAGAAGGGAGCGCAGCATCTATCCCGAACACTTGTACAGGCGCTTGTGCCTTGGCAGGTGCCAGCAGCTGTGCTTTTTTCCTGCTCAGCCCCTAGCATTGTCATGACACAGAATGAATCGGCTGGGCAACAAAGCAAGTGAAGTGCTGCCAGCGGTGGCTCTGTAAGCTATAGTGGCCTGTATCGCAGGTTTCGAATTACCAGAGTGCTTAGCAGCAGCCTGCCATGCTGGGCGTGTTGTGAAATGTAAGCTGGCTAGCTCCGTGATTGGCTGATTGAAAAGCACATTGCAGGAAGTACTAGCTGCCATGAAGTTTTAAGTTTTGATAAGTTGAGGAGTTAACATAAGCACTGCCCAAACTTGACGCGCTGGCACACAGTGCACTGTAAAGGCCTTGCAAAGGAGCAGAGTGTCTGTTAGCTAGCCATTAGCAAGATTGGCCAAGTTTCACTATAAAGCTTGTGAGCTGCTCTTGGCAACTGCTGTTCCACCATAACTTGTGAGAGTTTCTGCAAACACCACAAATTATGTCATGGGGAGCAGTCTTCTTCAGAATGCATATGACATTCCCTAACTGCACCGAGAGTTGTTGGTGTAACCAATCGAATGCACTTGGAGGTAGCTGTGCAGATTAACAGCTGGTGAAAGAGCATTGTGCATTCTCCACAGATATGCTGGCTGTGGCAGTACTAATGCCTGCTTGAGAGGCTAGTTGGGACCTCTAAAAAAAATGTGCCTACAGAGTTGAAGCAGCGAGCTATTTCCAGATGGCAGCAGTTACATTGCGTTGTTGCTACAGAAGCTTAAGAACTGACTGACATGTCAAAGGTAAAGCGATCCTATAGTGATGCAGCGCATTGCTTTCTTGCTACAGAAGCTTTGAAACACATTGGGGTGACAAAGGGTGTAGTGCAGATCCTCTGGAGGCGGTTTTAAAGCCAGCATATGCACCTTCCCTCCAAAGTGTCTCAGTTTGGGTCAAAAGAGAATGTTTTGCCAAGGTGCAAATAATTTATTATTTCCCACATGTGAGTGCAGGCAGGATGTGAGCAGTGTGCTGGGCCGGTTCTGGTTTGACCACTTGTATGTACCGTATGCATTTCAAGTCTTTCAAATGTCTCTACTCCAAACAACATTGACAACAATCTGAAAAAGATACACAAAAAGGCAAAGGTCACCATTCTGTTGGCCGAAGTGAGACCTGCAGCCTTCACTTTTCTTGCGAGTACACGAAGGCAAAAGACCGTTAGGCTGATGCTCTTGTTCTTGTTGAGCAGCAGCATGATTAAAAAGTCTGTGCCTGTACAGAAGTGATATGACATTATGCTCCCCTTTTTCTGGGCTGTGCAATTTCACAAGCATTGAGACCTTCTATGATGCCACTTCAAGCCCCAGACCACCCTAATGTGTTCTGTGTTCGTTAGAAGCATAGCAATGCACTGAATTGCTCTGCGAACTTAGCTGACTGCGTAACGCAAGCCCAGACTAGGCTACCACTGAGCAGCACATACCACAGGAGTTGAAGCAGGCATCAAACAACATTTCTTGAAGCTCATTCACGATTCTTTCTGCGGGTGCTACTTTCAGCACGCACCTATTTGGCAAAGCAGTGGAATGGGACGTAGCAAAGGGAATCTGTGGGGATCCGCATCTTAAGCATATAAATTGATAGAAGAATGTTACGATTTCACTGAGGCATCTTTCAAAGCAGCAGAATGGATGACTTTGCAATGATACTGAATGTCGCCAAGTTGTATTGGCTTTACAAATGAAATGTCCTTACTGTTGAAGTGAACTTTACAAACTCGAAGGACCGTTTCGATGCTATCTGCAAGGTGAAATGCAAGTCATGTGCATACCCTGTTCATTGCAACATGCCAACTGAAGCATGGCAGCATACAAAAATATCTTTCACAGCATCGAACCTCTGCAGCTAATGTTACGCCTATGAAAGCACACAGGCCGTAATTGCTTAAAGAGATATGATTCAATGACTAGGAAATGCTTGCTATGACTGCAGGAATCTATTCCAGTGCATGTCATGGCAATTAATTTTGAGTGTTCAGTCTTGGCTTGAACACTTAGAGACACAGATTAAACCTTGTGTTTGAATTATGGCCTTCATGACAGCAAAGCAGTTTTAAAGTAAAAGTTTAAAGTAAACTTAAAAACCATAAGATGAACACATACCAGCTATTCCAATACAGTGTTAGGCTGAATTAAATTGCTATTTTGGCATCCTACATCACAATTATACGAGCCTAAAAACAAGCTTTCTAGAACTGCAAGTTAAGAATTGTAATGCAGAAGCAGTGTGCGGTGCTTGGCACACTGAGGGCAACGTCCAATTTCTGTTCCTAGTAAAAAGTGGTTCTTAGCAGAAAGTAGAAAGCAGCAAAAGACACATTTATTGCCAAGAAAACTGCATTTCAAATTTTCCCGCCACTTGATGCAAACTTGTGATGTCTGCATAGAAAAGGACTCCGTGATCACCACTTTGATGTGAATGGGAATGTAGCCTAGCCTCCGAGATCTGTGCAAAAAAAAAAAAAAAAACGTGGTGACGCGCAGTCAGTTACTTACGAAATCGGCCGGCAATGGCAACACCTGCTTTCATTTTTTTGGCCTTTCCTAGCCTATAAAAGGTTCGTTTTAAGTGAAAAAATTGTGCTTGTGATCCAAACCTATCAATGCAGTTCAACGTCAATTCGTCCTTACTGTCTTTAACTTGATGCCACTGATATTGCAGAATGCTTAAGGAGCGTAACATTGTATGCTTGCAAAATTCTGATCCAATATCCATACCACTGGAGCAGTGTTAGAGAATGTCATCAGTAGTCTAGCAAAGCTATTAATTAAAAACACTAGCGCTTAGGACGGGAATGAAGAAATAGGAAAAACACAGGACGAGCGCTAAATATCAACTGAAATTTTCGCTTCGACAGAAGGTACATAATACAGTTCCATGGCATATACACGCGCTGGATTAAAATAATGCAAGCAACAAAAGCATTAGTCTAAGCACTAGTCTTTTTGACTGCTGATGAACCACCAGCTAGCCCAGCTTTCTACCTTAACAGCAAAACTATGCCACCCTTCTTTTCCTATTGTGAATGTAAAAACTGGCATGAAAATGACGACCTTGCACGGTATTCCTCATGTGACCAATTGTAGGTGCTTTTGAAAAGAGGAAAACAAAAGGAGGAAAAATATCTTCCCATTTCTGCAACGCAGAGGTTGCGCATTGTTTGGATTACTACAAACTGCAACATATTTAATACCAACCCTGGAATTCAGGGCCCAAACTAAATGTGTTAACCAATGTGTGCTGACTAAAGCAGTGTACGAGGGGGTACCCAAAAGAAACCGGACTTATTTTTGTTTGAACTTATTTGTTCACATTTTAAGCACAGACCTTCAATCTCATTCATAGTATTCTCCACTTGCAACGATACGCTTGTCGAATCTTTCATTTCGTTTTTCAAAACATTGTTTAAATTCATCTTTTGTGATGCTTGACAGCGCCTCCGTCGTTTTTTTCTTCACCTCAGCAACATCAGCGAAACGCTCTCCATTCACCTATTTTTTTATTCTAGGAAACAAAGAAAGTAGCACGGGGCAAGGTCGGGAGAGTATGAGGGTTGAGGAATACGGGTCATGCCATTTTTGGTCCAAAATTGTCGTAGAGACAGGGCTGTGTGAGCAGGGGCATCGCCATGATGGAAAAACCAGTCACCCGACCGCCACAAATCTGGCCGCTTCCACCGCACACTGTTGCCCAATCTTTTCAAAACATCCAAGTAGAAAGCCTGGCTAACTGTCTGACCCTGCGGAACAAATTCTCAATGGACGACTCCTCTCACGTCGAAAAAACAAATCAGCATTGTTTTGAGGTTTGGTTTCACCTGACGAGCTTTCTTGAGGCGAGGTGAATTTGAAGTTTTCCATTGGCATGATTGTTGCTTTGATTCAGGATTCGATTCAGGAACACTTGAGTTGTCCCCATAGGATCGTACTTGTACGTCTTTCTTAAAGGGACACTGAGGAGAGCACTATTAATATATTTTTTATAGCAAAATCCGATAGTTCGGCATGTCATGGCTTTGTTGCCACTTGGCCGGCAGCGAAAAATGCATTTATTTCTAAGAAATTTGGATTCGAAGTTGAAAAGGTTTTTCCCGCCGCTGTGATTCAAACTTGGGATTCGGCTATGACGACAGAGGACTAAGTGACGTGAAACATGACGTGACATGACGTAACGCAGACTCCGTGATTTCTGGCGGCCAGCAGTGCGACCTAGCAGCAGCCGAAAAGAAAGCTACCGCCGGCCGCACGTTGAAGGCATCTATCGGCTATTGCGGCCGTCGCTACAGTCGCTTCGCTTACGTTTGCACCGGCGTTTTGCGAGCGTTACGATGGATCTCGTTCTCGAAGTCGTCAACGAAGTTCTCGCAAATAGACACCTTTAGCATACCGTGTACCTTGATACCGCTAGCGGAATACCGGGAGCCCGCCTAACGCCGGCGAGCAGGCGCTGATTGGTCCCGATGCTTCAGGCGAGCGCGTAGCTGCCCGGCACGTGGCGCCATCTGGCGACGTCAAGGAGATTTGCGCATGCATTGGCTGCGCCTCAGTGATTTGTGCTTCTCGTGTCCTAGCGTTGCTAGAACCATTGGTTCTAGCAACACTGTTTTGTTATATGACGTCATGACGCTTGTACTTGCGAGTTTGGCCTGTGGCGGCGATACCTGTATTTTGGTTCTTGCTCTTTTCTACGTTACAAGAGCTTTGTTGTCAGTATGAGTGGCGTTTTTGTAATCAGGAGCTGGTATTCTGTCGATACAAGCCAACTTCAATTTCTCCTCAGTGTCCCTTTAATATTTCAAGAGTTTCCATTCAACTTTTTCCCAGCAAAAATCAGAATTTCACCGGCGCACGCTGTCAACGAAAATCAGCCATTGCAAAAACGACATTCACACAAAATAGTCGTCGCTCTAAAAATCTGCCTAAACTAGTCTGACCTCCTTCAACGACGGCACTCGGCTTACTGACTCTGGAATGTTCGTTCCATGCGCTCCTAGTGGCAAAACGCGGTACCACAGAAGCTTTGCCGACCAAAAAATTTAGGCCGGTTTCTTTTGGGTACCCCCTCGTAGGTGTACAGAAGTGGTACAATTTTGTTTGTTGGGATGCATTGGTCTCGTAGATGTAAATTCCTAGCACAAAACGGAAAGATAGGTTCTGCCATTCGAGAAGGCCACATTTCAGCGTATAGGGTTATAGCAGAGAAGTTATTATTACCGGATCTCTATATTTTTTTTTTACCTTTAATCAATGTGATAATTTTACAATCAAATGGAACATATAAAGCAAATCATTTTGTTTTGTTCCTTTTCTTTTTAGCTTTACAATTATCATTTTTTGTTTTGTTTTCAGTTTCATAAAAGTTGCTTTTTTGTTTGTTTCTTTTCCTTGCAGTTTTACAGGGCAGGAAAAATAAAGAAGACTGGCCTATGACCGAACTTAGCAGGCTCAGTAGCCTCACAACAGCAAGAGAGAGACAAAAATAAATTTCGCTGCTGGAATCTGAGAATCATACCAATACAATCGAGAATAGTGCCGGAAGAAAATGGATAAAAATACATGAAGTACTTTGACGTGATGTCCCTGACTCAAAATTCAAGCACCATGGATGCACTCAAAGGAACAGAGTTTGGCTCGGAAGCTTCCATGCCTCTTGACGAACTGACTAGCTGAACACGTTAAGGCACTTGTGTCGAGGCGAGGTGAATGATGTCTGCTAGCGGGAGAGCTTGAGCATTTTTACCAGTGTACTAGGATTCCCTTCTTGGTCATGTGAGCTGGCGTCTTGCTACATGCTGCACGCTTACTGTTTGTCTTCGAGCTAAAGTTTGCTTCTCTCGTGCTTCCACTGCACGCCATACTGGCTTTTCTGTCAGTGTGCTCCAGCTGTCGCTTGGAGACACCACTTGCTGAGAAAAGGTGCGGGATGACCACCAGGCGAGGCTTGCCGTCTTGTTGTGAACGGAAAAAAAAAGCGTGCTGTAGAGGTTGCAGTTGTGAGCACATCTGTATATCCTTGTTAATGCCCCCGTCGCAGAGCAAAGGTTAAATGTCGTCAAACCAGCTTACTTTCAGCGCCACTCATTCTGACTGCTTGGGCTAGACAAGGGCCTATGTCAGCTAGACGAAAAAAACACAGCTCGGCAAGTTTTCTCGTCCTAGCCCAAGCATGCAGGCACACTCATTTTTTGTTGGGGGTGTGATTCACCTCTGCCATGTGACCGGGGTATTGCTCATGTGCACGTATACGTGGCTCTTGTTTTGCGAGTGTGATTTGAAATCGAGCCTGTGATTGTCTCACTTCTCACGCAGGCAGTGCAATTTATGACACTGAGAAATTAAAGGAGCAGCAATCCTCTTTCTTTGTGTGTGGTGTGTGCCACAGCAAAACGAGATCTGCCATCTCTCTTGCGTTTAAATGGTTGTGTGTTGTGTTTTTTGTGTAAATGTTGTCTGGATGTTGGTGTCAAGAGCACAAGTTAAACGGGGGGCTGAATGCTACCCACTTCTATTCATCAACTGCGTTCCTATGACTACGAGGAAAAAACAGTGCGCTTTATGTAGAGCTTTCCACGAAGCAGCTAAATCTTGTCATGAACTTAATGACCTTGCACTTTTCTCTCGTGCTGGCATGCAAGGGCGCTGGAGTTCAGAAACCAGAAAGCAAGTTACGGTGCCCATTTAGCTTGGATTTACCCAAAAGATTTCACTTTCAGACATCTACACATGTGCACTTCTGCAAGGAATATGAATGGATGCTTGGATGTCAACCGAAAAATGTAATGTCAACACGCTGCTTGCCTGGCTTGTTACTGTCCAGGACATTCAGTCCACTCTTGCATCGGACAAACTCTCCAGCTTATATGTTCTTCTGTGTCTGTAGTTGCCACAAGCATACTAACTTTCAGGCAAGGTGAAAACCGGGCATCAAGGTTTCGGCGAACATGCTTTAATGCCTGGCAAAATGTAAATGTGAAAGCTGTGACACTGTCACTAGGAGTACGCCTTTACCAAGCTTGGAGAGAGAAATTGTTGATGATGTAAGCCTGCATTACAATGGCCTTCACTAAAAAAACATGCCTTTACCTCATAACCGTCTGTCTGCACCAACATTGAGTTGCACACGTCATGGTGGCAGCTTTCACCTTTCCAGGCCTTAGTTTCGGTGGATGATTCTGAAACTGCCTTCTTTGCCATTCACATTCACTCTGCCCTGCAGTGCAGGTCTCGCGCTGCACTCTACCCATGGACACCAGTAACAATTTTCTGGGTGTAACATTTAATGTAGCTTCAATGTAGTTGCATCAAACAGCATCTGGGCACCATGTGGCAGTTGAAATAGCTTTCCACCCTAAAGTTCACCGAAAAAAATTAACCTTTTTGCCAATCACAAACTGCCATGCTAAAATGGCGCTTTATCTGCACTTGTCAACACTGACAAAAGGTCACTTGTACAATGCCTGCAGTTAAGCTTGCACCAAACGAGCAGCTTTAGAAAAGGTGACTGTTCCTCTCTAAGATTAACATGTCTTCTTTTGACCTGATGACTCTGCTGGATGCTTGACTGATTTTCCGCCTTCCTACCCAGCCTTTCTACCACAAGTTACCTCTGTGCTTCTTCAGTGTTGCCTGTAGCATGCTTTGTTAATATTTGTCTCTTGTGCCATATGTTGTGAAACCAGCATATCATTCTGTAACTTTGTGATAGTAAGTGATGTCCATGATGCTTTCAAATGGTGTCTAGGACAAATGCAGTCACCTCAAGAGTGTAGCGAGAACCTTCTTGTTCTGAGCATGTCCTTCATCTGTGTCGTAGTACCCTTCTTTCATCGACGTGTGGACAAGGAATGTGTAAAAAAAAACAGCACCAATGAAAGGCGCTTCTGGTTTTTCAAGGGTAATGTGTTTTATGCAAAGCTGAATACTTTGGGCTAAAGTTAGCAAAATCCAGTTTTGTTGCATGAATAAGTGTGAAACACGTTTCATGTTAAGAGGGGACCCTGGTCTTCAAAAAAAATTTTTATTAATCTAGATATAGTAATGAAATATTCAGGCCACATGTATTTTTGTGTGCTGATTTTAGATATGTCATTTAATTTCGTGTAAAACAATTCCTTGAGCACTTGTGCAATTTTTATGCATGTATTTTAGGAAAACTTTTGCAGAAAATGTGCTGCAGGAAACTAGCTGAAATACATGCCATTGGGTTCTCTTGACACCAAGGAATGCAATAAGGGTAAAATTATCATCCTGGCTATCCTAGAACGTGAGTTAGAGTTTTGAAGTTGTCACTTCAGAAACAGGAATACACACTTTTCTTCTCATTTCTGAAGCGACAAATTCAAAACTCTATAACTCAGGTTCTACGACAGCCAGGATGATAATTTTACCCTTATTGCATTCCTTGGTGTCAAGAGAACCAAATGACATGCATTTGAGCAAGTTTCCTGCAGCAAAGTTTCCGCGAAAGTTTTCCCAAAATACTTGCATAAAAATTGCACAAGTGCTCAAGGAATTGTTTTACACGGAATTAAAAGACATATCTAGAATCAGCGCACAAAAATACATGTGGCCTGAAAATTTCATAACTGTGACTTCATTAATAAATTTTTTTTTTTAAGACCAGGGTCCCCCCTTAAGGTTAGTATGTGTACTTATTGTTTGCTCAACAACATATGCCAAGTTAGTACCAGTCGGACATATGCATACCTGCGCATTGCTAACAAAATGAAGTAACTTTGATGTTCACTGTAGAGTTTCCATCTTCCATCTCTTGCGTGTTTCTGCCGAGCACGATGGGAGATCTGCGCTAGAGGAGTCATTGCGACTGTGTCGACTTTAACGCATACTCAACCTGCCTCTGATTGGCCACAGTGTGCCAAACACGTGTTCTGGATTTGCACATCCTGGTTTTCATTTTTGAAAGACAGTAGCACTGCTACGCTTTTAGCACCTGACCATTAAGTCCCACGTCCAAGGTTCAACGACACTTCACATGTGATACTTCATATGGAATATATATATATAAAGATATATAAATATATACATAAATATATATAAATGTCTATATGTACATATACATACATCGTGGTTGTTTGTTCTGTGCAGTGGTGGCTCGCAAGCCATGCCTCTTTGCTTCTATAGGACTTTGTAACTGTTATGGAATTCAATGAAAAAAAAAAGCAGAATAAAGGTGGAAATGTTTGCAAGTCTCTTCATAAACTTGAGCACCGAGGCCCTGCTGAGAAACAGGCACGAGGTGCACATCACTCTTGGTGACGACCAAACATCAAGTTTCGCACTCGTCGACAAACTCTCTCTTACAGACAGCAGGAGAAAATGGACATGTGGGTATCCTAAAACTCCAGTCATGCATTTCCCAGCATGTAGCGATCGTTATTCTATCGCCTGTCAACTTGAGTTCCTCATCATGGTCATAACTCTGTAAATAAAGTGTAAATACCAGAATTTTTTTTGTTCTGCGCATCAGTTCTGCGCGCATCAGTTCTGCGCGCATCAGTTCTGCGCGCATCAGTTCTGCGCGCATCAGTTCTGCGCGCATCAGTTCTGCGCGCATCAGTTCTGCGCGCATCAGTTCTGCGCGCATCAGTTCTGCGCGCATCAGTTCTGCGCGCATCAGTTCTGCGCGCATCAGTTCTGCGCGCATCAGTTCTGCGCATCAGTTCTGCGCATCATGCCTCTTCACTGTCTATCAAATGGCTACAGAACAATTGTTTGATTCTAACACATTGTGCATGAGTTTTTATTCTCCTCAAGAACACAAAATGGAAGAACGGAATGTCCAATACGTAGCATCAAAAGCTTATCCAGTCACAGTTTTTATGACTAGAAAGTAGTAAATAATCATGAAGAGTATAAAGAGGCAGCCAGCTATTGCCATACTTTTACGGTTTTCTTTCCGCAGGCCAGTCAGCTCTTTCTCTGCAAAGAAAAATAAAAAAGGCAATATCATTCATGTTATCCACATAATGGAACATTGTTCTTTCAGCCTCATCTCCTGTATAAAATAATTAGAACTGCTATTACGGGATTAACTTCATGCCACTCTTATTTAGGAGAGTTTCAGACATGTTTCATGTTGGCTCGCCACATAGTAGCTGGAAGTATAGGATCTGTCCAAAAAGTATCGGGACTACATTTATAAAGGAAATTTATTTATCATAGTATATGTAAAATGAGTTAAAATTCTCAAAATTACAACTTTCCACATCAAGACACCGTTTCCAGCGTTCCTGGGACACATGGTGTGCCCCTTGAAAGTCCGCAACCAAAATTTCCTTTTAAGTGTCCTTTTAGGCTTCCTTTGATCCGAGGGAAGAGAAAAGTCTGGCGGGGCCTGGTCTGGACTATAGGGAGGCTGGGGCAGTGTTGCCGGTTGTGTTTTGCCAGAAAGTCCCTTGCGTGTAGCGACATGTCACAAAGTGCATTGCCGTGATCGCGAATCCAGGTATCCGTGATCTACCTTCGGATGTGATGAACCGTTAACCTCAACTACTTGAGTACTTCCACGTAAAAGTCACCATTCACTGTGTGTCCGGAAAGTACAAACTCCTTGAGGACCACAACCTTTGAATCAAAGAAGACGATGAGGACTGATTTTACTTTTGATTTGATTACGCATGCTTTGATTTGATTGGATTGTGCAGGCAAGGAGAGGTGCTGGTGTTGCACCCCGCTCTTTCTTTCTTTTAATCTGAATCTTACTCCAACACTCATGTTTCATGGCAGGATATCGCACTGTCCAAACAAATTAGGTTCCAGCCCCAGACGTTCCAACAGTCCTTGACAAATCAACGCACGGGTTTCCTTCTGTTGTCCGGACAAAACATTTGGAATCAGTCTGGCACACACTTTCTTTACGTGAATCATCCCACACAATTGAATGCACACTAGATGTGTGTTCCAACACAAAGCATTCTAACACTTGCTAATCATTCTATAGTAGGATACAACTTAAAAAAACATCAGTTGCTAACACTGGGCCGTGGTCCCCGGTGTTCTGTATTACTCCGCTGGCTAATCGCAACAGTAAACGAAGTCAGGTTTTTAATGTTCGACCATATCAAACAATCCACGTATCAAAATTCGAGCTCATAATTTTCTTATTGTGATAAGCTTCTTGTTCAGGTAACAAGAAATGTTTAAGCAGTGGACTATTTTTTCGTCGTGGAGGAATTCAGTGCACGGAGGCTGAATGTGGGCGAAGCTTCACTGCAGACTTAATTTGTATCCGACCATAATACTCGCACTGCTTTGCGAATTGAGCTCCTGTCACAGCTTGTGCGTTGCAGCTAATGTTGAGCACGATAGTACATTGCACAAAGGACTTGGCTGCAAAGAAGCAACTGCTCTTTTAAGTTCTCCTTCATTTTGTTTGGTTGTTTCCTGCTAAGTGCCACGTCAAAAACATACAGCCTTGCATGTAAACTTCTCTCTCTCTTGGCAGCGTTGAACTCTTGTGCCCGTACCTCCGAAAGGGCTACAAGAGTCTTGCTTCATGGCTCAGAAGCAAACCCCTAAGGCTGTATATTTAGACAACATGTATTTTACTGTAAACACCAAATGATTCACTTTGTGCACATTTCACATGATGTAAAACAGAACTTTTTTGTTATAAGGAAGAGAAGTTGTCGTTACTGAAGTTACTGTATTAACTTAAAAGCCACTTTACACTACCAAATGTTAAGGCCAGGTGCCCGTGGCATAGCCATTCTGTCAGAAGACAGCCTTTAGTGTGGCCACCCTGCCATCATGTACTGCATGATGGCAAAACAAACATTATTATTACAATTATTGCAGCTATTCTTCCTTCTATCTTTATACCAAAAGTGACTGCCTTTACCACTCATCCTATCATAACGCTAACCGCAAAGCACGCCAGAAATTTAGTATCCCCACATTGGCCAAAAACTCTGAAGACGTGTCAGTGTTTGTACCGTATTTTCCGGTGTATAAGACGCACCCTTGTATAAGACGCACCTGCCATCTATGCAGGCTGTCATTGAAAAAGTTGGTACATAAGATGCACCCGTATATAAGACGCACCCCAATTTACCCAGTTAGGCTAGTGAGGGTTAATTAAACACGCTTGCGCGACCATCAAGAAATTCACCGCGCCTCTGAGAGATTCTTAAGGAACGCTAAGTGGTCGAAAAAGGCAACACTCACGCCATACCCGCCCACCTCTTACAAAAAAAAAAAGAAACGAAAGAACTCTTCTATATGTCAATAAGAACATATTTCTACTTAAAACCTTCGAAGTGTTCATCTTCGGATGGGCTATCAAAAAGATCGCCCACTTCTGGAGGCAACGCGGCTGAAACATTCTCTTCGCACTATGTACACGGAGCAAACAAAGTTGCAAAGGGTGGCTAAAAAAGAACGCCGGCTTGTCTTGGCTTGTCTTGACAATGGCGAGGAGGGCGATTGTCGTAATCTTTTGGCATTTTACATAATTTTTGCTTGGGGCTTCCGAAATGGTCGCGTGTCTGTGATCCCAGAAATCGTTATCCCCGCAGTTTCATGATAAAGTTCACCTAAAAACAGTTGCGCACGGCGGTCCCCGTATTGAAGTATTAACTGTGTTACAACCGCGTCATTGGTAGTGATATTTTTTCGTAAAAAGAACTTGAGCATGAACCTGAACAATTTCTGAACTCGGAAAAAAAACGAAAAATTCTCATATAAGACGCACCCTTGTATAGGACGCACCAGCAAGATTTTCGAAAAAAAGCCGCGTCTTATACACCGGAAAATACGGTAATCTTTAATTTCAAGTTTAGTCAATTGTGGTAGAAACCTGCATACGTCCACACAAATACCCCACACGATCGATGATAAGTACTCAAAGCAACCAATCAATCTATTAGATTGATTGGTTGCTTTGAGTACTTATCATCGATCGTGTGGGGTAATAGATTGATTGGTTGCTTTGAGTACTTATCATCGATCGTGTGGGGTATTTGTGTGGACGTATGCAGGTTTCTCCATAATAGATTGATTGGTTGCTTTGAGTACTTATCATCGATCGTGTGGGGTATTTGTGTGGACGTATGCAGGTTTCTCCACAAGTTATGGTTTGGTTTATTGGGGTTTAACGTCCCAAAGCGACTGAGGCTATCAGAGACGCCGTAGTGAAGGGCTCCGGAAATTTCGACCACCTGGGGTTCTTTAACGTGCACTGACATCGCACAGCACACGGGCCTCTAGAATTTCGCTTTCAAGAAATTCAGCCGCCGCGGCCGGGATCGAACCCGCGTCTTTCGGGTCAGCAGCCGAGCGCCGTAACCACTGAGCCACCGCGGCGGGACATCCACAAGTTATCCTCGCAGTGCCGAGTACATTGTGAAGCGTCGCGGTTTATGGTACTTTAACGTCCCAAAGCGACTCAGGCTATGAGGGATGCCGTAGTGAAGGGCTCCGGAAATTTCGACCACCTGGGGTTCTTTAACGTGCACCGACATCGCACAGATTTCGCCTCCATCGAAATTCAACCGCCAAGGCTGGGATCGAACCCACGCCTTTCGAGTCAGCAGCCGAGTGCCACAGTTACTGAGCCGCCAAATTATGCAGTGTCACGTGGATCAAGTTGTCACTGTAGCTTCGTTTAAAGCCTAATAAGAAATGTGTGCTGACGCGATGGGTATGCGGTGCACGACGAAACATGATGTTTGGAAGAACCAAGTATCCCTTTCCTTGCATTGACACGCTGTTATGTATCGCGTGTTGCGTAAATCAGAGAAAATCGAAAAAAAATTCTTTCGGCTTAACCGCGCGTTTGTTTGGGCTCAAATTTCGCACAGAGGTTGCATTTGGTGGTCAGTTTTGTTTTATACTACATTTAGGTGGGGTACTTGCCTGATTCAGTCAGAATTTTTTGGAAATCTCCATCGTATGTGGCGACGACGATCCAAAACTGAAAGACATCGCAGCAATGGTACCCGTAGCGCCATCTCGCACCCACCGGAGAAACCCAGCTGTGCTAAGTGGAGAGCTCGTTTCTCCGATGGCTGCGAGATGGCGCCACGCGTACCATTGCTGCGAAGTCTTTCGATTTTGGTTCTCCGTCGCCACAGATGATGGGGATTTCCAAATAATTCTGCCAGAATCAGGCAAGTACCCCACATAAATGTAGTATAAAACAAAACTGACCACTAAATTCAACCTCTGTGCGAAATTTGAGCCCGAACAAACGCGCGGTTAAGCCGAGAGAATTTTTCTTCGATTTTCTCTGATTTGCGCAACAGTCATACTCGACGCCAGATATATGACGGGTTACACCGATATATAGTACAATCATCACACAAACCATACCCAAAGTGTCCAGCTGCAACTTCAAGGATTTGACCTCATCTTCGAGCTTTTTTCTGTGGAAAAACGAAAGGTGGTAAGTTTCTCGCAAGAAATTTCGAAATGGTCTAGACATAGTTACCTTTGCGGGTCCGAGAGCGTGTAGCGCCTGAGTTTTGACTCTATCTGATCCACTTGGAAAAGGTACTCTTGCACCAAGGCCTCATTTCTGTCGATCTGGAAAACAACAGTAACTCATAAAGTACACGTTCTCCGCGAAAGCAAACTAAGGACTGCTCTCGTCACGGCATGTAACCCGAAGATAACGTACTTCTTTCATTACTGAGACACGAGGATTGTCTGGCATTTTTCTGACCTAAACAATTATTCGAAACTTCACTGCAGCTCCTCAAAGTCGCAACATATAGCGCAAAAATAACGTACTTCTTTTAGCACTGAGACGCGGGAGTTTTCCGGCATTTCCCTGATCTTAACAAAGGCTTAAAACTTTGCAATTAATCCCTCAAACTCGGCGCGCAAACCCCAGGCCGCTAGCCCGCTAGCGCCACGAAGGCAACGAAAACAGTTTTGTTTGTGAATTTTTCTTTTTTCAAAAAGTGGTCTTGGATTGATTTGGATTGTCGAGAAAGTTTGAACGCATAAAGCGAGTAGAAAAGATCAAACCTTCAACAAAATAAAAATAATGTTAAAAGTTAAAAATTATTGCCTAAAACAAGTTTGATGACGACATTTTTGAACTACTAAATTTTTTTTATGTGAGCGTAGTCTCGGTTCATTCGTTCAAATGCGCTGTTGGTCACGTGACTTTAGAACTATGGCGGCTTGCGCGAGCGTAGAATATGCGCCTGGAAACGCTATGGTGTCGTGGAGCATGAACTAAAGCCTTTTCGGTTGAGCAAAAACCAGCCTAATAGTGCTCACTACTCCGTATAGTGCTGCTCCGTAAAGCTTTAAAGCCATAGAGGCGAATTCAGTCATAATGGCTTGCTTGCCTCCGTCGCCGAACTGGTACAAGCCTTTTGCCACCGGAGGCTGTGACGCCGGGTTCTACTGCTACGCGGCCAAAAACACCGTTGTTGTGCTCGACGCCAGACACGGCACGCCTGTTCAGAGAGCATGCCTGGTTGTGGGATCGGAGTTTGTGGCGTCCGTCATGTTCTGTCGCTGTGAACGCGCCGATGAGGAGGACGATGTGCCCGCCCTGCTGACTGTGTCTAGCGACGGCAAAGTGCAAGTGTGGGACGTCAAAGACCGCTCAGTAAAGCACACCACGGTGTCGCAGTCTTCGGCGTGCTGCGCTGACTGGAGGGGCTCTCTATCAACGTCTGTCGTCTTCACTGGCAAGAGCAGCACTGTGTTCCTGTGGAACATCGTCAAGGGCTCTGTCGCGCCGGTGGAAAGACCGCTGGAACAAGAAATAACAATTCTGCGGTCACACCCAACAGACCCAGACCTCGTGGCGATCGGGTACTACAACGGCGCCATCATCGTTCAAGGCCTGAAGAAAGGGAACAACGTGATTTATAGGCTTAAGGGACACAATGGAATCGTTCTATCTTTGTCTTGGAACATCAACCTCTGCCCCGAAGATGACGGCACACAGGAGAAGCAGCTATGCTTATGTTCTACAGCCTTTGATCGCACTTTGAAGATCTGGAATGTGTTCCAAGAAAAATTTACTAAATCACTCAGGGCTCCATCGTCCAACAAGAACAAAAAGTTTGACACGAGGGAGAAGTGGACGGCTGCGTGCTGGATTCCAGGCTCCATTGAAGCGATTGTGTCCTCGTCTGCCACCGGAGATATGTGCATTTACGAGCCTGGTGCAACCAAGGAATGGACTTTTTTGGATTGTGATAGTGACTCGGGTGGGCACACCTCAGCTGTGTACAACATCTGCCTTGTTGGAGGTGCTCAGGGAGGGACAAAACTGTACGCCGTTTCCACATCAGAAGATCGTAACATTGTGTTTTGGGACTTAGCTGCCAGAAAGTCCGCATACTGCATTCCATGCCTTGGAGGGTTTGTCTATTCTCTCGCATTTTCACCTTTTGCCTGTGCCACATTAGCTGTTGGTGTTGGGGATGGCAGCATCAAAGTTTGGCGAACAGACTGCGTTGCCAACCCGTACAGTGCCAAAGTATTCACGGTGGGCAAGAAAGACAGGGTCCTGACAGTTGCTTGGCATCCAAAAAGAGAGAATACTCTAGCATTTGGTACCGCTGAAGGAAAAGTGTGTGTCGCAGATGTCAACACACGCGTGGTCACTGTGTCGCATACGCACCACAGTGGGGCCACCTATGTTGTTTGCTGGGCGGAGCTCGCTGTTGGCGAAGAAGGAACACTCAAGTCTTGCTTGCTCTCATGTGGCTCGAACAGGGTGAGAATCCATAAGCTCCCAAAACTAGATGGGGATGCACCCGATATTGAGAGTGTTTTGTTCGGCCCCAGCCCAGGTAAAGCAAAACGTGTGTCTGTTGCTTTCAACCTGTCCCTTGGAATTTTGACGCTCTCCAATGCAGATGGTCTTGTAGAGCTATACAAGAGCTATGGAGGTCCATTGCTCAAGAAAGTTGCTGTCCTTGAAGCTCAACGGAAGCCTGTGGAATGCCTTGCATGGCACCCTTCCAAGGCACCATTTTCTGATGCCAACAGCTACTTTATGTACTGGCTTGCTTGTTCATCCACTGATGGCAAGATCTATGTCTATGACTTGAGCAGACTTGAGACCCCAAGCCCTAACGTCCACCGAATTCTTCAGCCCACCTTGCAGTTCTCAGGTCAAAGCAGTAAAGTTGTGTCCTTAGCATGGAGCCCTTTTCAGGACAGCCTCTTGGCATCTGCTGCGTATGACCAGACAGTCCAAGTTTGGGATGTGGAGAAAGCTGAACTCATCGCTACATACCAAGGCCATTCGGGACGAGTGTTCAGCGTGTGCTGGAGCCCTGCTGATTCCGACATTATTTTCAGCGGAGGCGAAGACAGTTTTGTTAGGTGTTGGAAACTCTCTGAGCAGCCTGTCAAGCCTTTGAAAGTCTCCAAAGCAGCTGATAAAGCTAAGACAGATGACAAAGGCAAGGCTGATGATAAGGCCAAGACTGATGCTGCATCTGTCCCTACTGACGAGGGTGTCGCTGACTCTGCTGGCACCAGAAAGGACACTTCCAGTGTAAACGCCCAGAATGCCTGTGCTGCACCAGCAAAAGCTTCAGGCAAGACACCATCTGCAGGTGGCTTAAAAAAGAAGTCAAAGACAGTGAAGTCCTATTTCCCGTGCTTTTCACAGTTTGAAAACCAGCGTAAAGAGAGTCGATCAAATGACATCCAGTATTTGACTGACATACTGGCCAAACAGGAAGGAGGCCCCATTGAGCTCGGCCCTGACCACAGTCATCTTGGCATGTACACGACCACTTCTGGTGCACTCTCAGTGCTGGACACCGAGATTCGGCACCACAAGCGGGAGCACAATCTTGACTATGCATTCCAAATGATGGCATGGAAAGGGGACACCGGTGAGGCCCTGCGAGAAGCAGCAGCAGAGAGACGGCTTACGGATAGCCTGGTAGCCCTAGCACCATCAGTATCTAGAGCGCTCTGGTTTGAAATGTGCGAGCGTTATGCTGCCCAACTGTTGAGCGATGGAGAGCACCACCGTGCTGTGCTTTACTACTTGGCTTGCCGTAAGGTGGAAGAAGCTCTGAAGCTTCTGTGCGACAATAGCTTGCACCGTGAAGCACTTTCCATTGCTAGAGCTCACCTCTCGGATGACGATCCACAAATTAAGGAGATTTATGCTTCTTGGGCCGAGAGGGCAGCTGGAGTTGGAAATTTCGAACAAGCTGCGAAGTGCTACCTTGCTATGGGTGATGCTAACAAAGCTGTTGCCTCACTAATGAACCGGAAAGATCCACATTCCCTCAGATCAGCAGCGTATGTGGCTAAGAAGAATGGGCTCTTGGCAGAGATGGAAATGAGCTTCCAGGCAGCACTGCAGTGTTCGCTGATTCACAATGAATGGGAACAAACGGCACGTTTTGTCGAGGAGCAAGGAAGAAGCCGAGCATTTCTCAGTTTCGTTCAGCTGCACAAAGCTCTTGTGGAAGCTGTGAATGAGATCAGTCAAGAAAAAAGGAATGCTGCTGAAGTTCAGGACTGCACGACCAAAGTCCTGTGGAGCAGTCATGATAGTGTTGCAGCCAGCTTCCTGTCCTGTGTGGTGAGTGCCTTTGAAAGCAATGGCTACAGCCCTCTGAAAAGCACTCTGGGATTCACCGAGCTGAGCGAGATGCTTGGTTATGGAAAGCATGCCTCAAAGACAGTGCTGTTACATGACACAAAAGATCATGTCCTATTCCATGTGGCTGGCTGCCTGGTTGTTGCATTGTTCAGCCCAGAACAGTGGAAGCTTTACTTTGCGAGAGCGTTGTCGACAGCTTACACACATGACCGTAAACTCTTCAATAACCTGTGCCGACTCCTCTTCCGTGGGAAAGTCGCAGACTCCACTTTCGCTGGAGGGCTGACCATCGATGTCAACCCCGGTCACTGCCTGCTTTTTGATCGGCTAGAAGAAGCTGCTGATTCCGTGGCTGCAAGTTTTGAGTGCCCACCACCAAGCCGTGAGCTTTGGGCTAATTTCAACTCGCTTAGTACCAATGCCGAGGCCCAAGCGGATCCAGGGAGAGAGGTCTTACTGCTCTATTTGTGCGACGCATTACTAGATGCATGCACTGAGTCGGAATCAGCTGGCACGCGAGTTCTCTTTGTGCAAAGTGTTTCCTCCTTGGTGTTTTCCCCAACCATTGCCTGTCTGGAGCACCTTTGCTATAAACTTGCTTCAGCAGAGAAGAACCTCCTCACTTGGAGGTCAGAGTTATCAGTGAAGAAGGCTTCTGGGACAGAATCGAACACAACCGAAGATGAATTGGCTAGATCCGTGCTGGAAGAAGAAGTCGAGTTGTGCAAGCGGCAGCTGCAAGAAATGAAAGCTGCTGCTTTTGACTGCCCATTTCCGCAGCTGACGAAAGTGTTCGGGCGCCTTGTGCAGCTCCTTGAAAGCACCGAGGACAAGAGCTGCACAGAACTAAAGACTCGACTTGAGGCCTGGGTGCAGCTCATTTTGGATGTGTGACATTTTATATGTTTTGTGTTGTTATTTGTGGCAAAAGTCTGGTCATTAAATGTTTTTGTTGTGTGAAAATTAGTTATCTGTTTTTTATGTTTCCGTATATTTTTTTTACTTCATCTGCCTCACATATGGATGAGACACGGTTTTTCCGTCCGTTTCATTCTGATCAAACGTTAGTATGCTGGGCTCTGGTCGAGTACGATAGTCCGATCACAAAATGCAATGCACCAGTACTTCCCATTCCCTGGAGGTGGCTGAAATTCACTCTAGTTTTGAAAATGCAGTAGACCTATTAGTGCACTTGCAGGCATGATTCTGTTAAAACTTGTGAACATACCGCACAGCGATTGTATGAAGGTAATGTACAGAAAACTCGGAAATAAGTGGCAGGCTACATGGGAAGGGCAGGTAAACAGCAGAGTGTTGTGTAAAGCCCATTTTAGCTGCTTAGCGGCTTTTGTGCCAAGGTTTCTTAAGGAAGCCAGTTTTTCAAACTATAGGTATCTCCTTTAACCCGACATTCTAACCCTGTGTTTGGTGCACCATAGCCTTAGCTGCTTTTGTGCCATTAAACTCCATATAACTAACTGCCAGTGCACTTCAGCCGGATCGGCCATATAATAAGCTTGAGTAAATGGGAATTCTACATTGAAACGTTGTATTTTCAGAAATGGGCATCTCTGCAGTTTTCAGCTTTGGTGATAAAGGCAACGAAGCGTGGCCGCATCTATAAAAACCTGTTGTGGTAACCTGATGGATAAAAATGTATACATGAAGTATTTATAAAAGGGCTAGGAGTCTATTTGACAGGCAAGAATTGAGGCAGAAGTTGTGTACTTTGCTGTGTCATTGGTCAAGATCCCAGGATATTTGCCATCGAGAACAGTTGTGTGTCTACCCAACTTCTACAGTGTAAGGTGTTGAGCATCGAAGAGAGGACATGTAGAACAAAGTAGTGATTGCAGGGGCTTGTTGGCGAAAGAATTTTGTTGATGGATACATTGTGAAAATATTGGGTGGTATGGACCACTGAAAACACTTAGGGTCGGCTGTGAAAGCAGGATACAACTTAAAAAAAAAAAAGCAGTTGGTAATGCTGGTCACACACCACAGCGTCCTGTATTTGACTGCTGGCCAATTACAACAGTGAACAAAATCATCTTTTTCGAAGTTTGACTGTATCAAACAACCCAGAGGCAAAATTCTCGAGCTTATAATTTCTTCCCGTAATTAGCTTCTTGTTTAGGTAACAAGAAAATCTTTCAACGGTCTACAACGGTTTACAACGGTCTACATGGAGGAATCCCATTTAGCAGTCCTGGATGTGGGCGGAGCTTCAGTGAACTCCTGTAAGGGCTGCACTTAAAAAACAAAACAAAAAAACGGAATAAATTTTGAAGGTGCTGCTCGTACATGAATTTAAAAAAAATGTACAACCATATTTTTTTTCTCAATTATGTAGTCCAAAACAGGCGGCCCTTACAGGAGATTGCTGGCCTAGCAGGTAGGTGCGAATGCTAATTGGTCCAACTGGTTTAAGGAACAATTCCCAGTCTATCCCAGTTGGCTTCCAGCTGAGTTCCAGTTGAAGCCAACTGGGAACCAACTGGAATCAGCTGGAAATTGTAGCATTTTAGTTCACCTGGCGACTACATCATACTTTGTTGTATAATGGAAAGAAATGTATTACCTAATATTGCCATATTCTGGTAGATCTTGCCTTATGGTGGCAATAAAGAGGACAGAACTCGAAGCATAGGTAGGAGTATACATTTCAGATTGGCAAATAAAGTTAGGTCTGAGTATGTGTTAGCGCCAGGCTGTGTTTTGTCACCGCGTCTAATATGGCAGACTCTTAGAGTGAACGTACTTCATTTAATGACTTCGCAGCAGCGTTGTACAGATCTGTATGACAGTTAATTTTTGTCCATATAAACTTAAGGCAGCATATTTTTCATTCTTTAAATAAAGTCCAGTGACTCTTACTGTTTAACCTTGCTTAATCATCCTGGAAAATGTTTTCAAAAAAGAAATCATACAACCGACGCTGCTCGATTGGCCAAAACTTGACATTAAATTGATTGTAAAACATTTTATTCGCTGGAAAGAGCTTGGTAAGAGATCGCGTTAAGTGGTCGAAAGTACATAGCCCTCGACGACTTTGCCGGCCCGCTCCACCGCCAAAACTTGCGTTCTGGGGTCAGAGCTAGCCAGCACGGTCTCCCACCACTCGAGAGAAGGAGTGGTGTCTATATCACCCGGAGGTGGCTCTATTTTGCAGTCTTACAGGATGTGATCATAGGTGGATCGTTGGCCACAGTGTTTACAGTTTGGGTAGTAAAGATCTGGATAAATGTGCGCGAGGAGTGATGAGGTGCGTATCGACCTCGTCTGTAGGGGATGCCACGTAACCTCATGTTCTTTAGTCGGGCTTTTGTCCGGAGGGGGGAATATTCTCCTCTCTAGTTTAAAATGATTGGTGAGATCTTGATATGTGATCGTGGAGCCCTTCGTGAAATTCAGGGAGCTAGACTCATCCGCTGCCCGGTCGACGAAACCTCAAGCTTTATTATCGGCTGCCTCGTTCCCCGGATTCCCCGAATGGGCTGAGACCCATATCAGTTTGGAATAATTTAGTGAGAATGTGGTTGCGTTAAGGATTCTAAGGGAGGTGTTTGTAATTCACCCTTTTGCGAATTTATTGATACCCATTTTGGAGTCGCTGAGGATGATGCTCTTTTGGGTATGCGCTAGGGCGAGGGCTATAGCCGCTTCTTCCGCTGTTTCAGAGGATTTCGTTTTGATTGTTGCTGAGACAGTGTGGTCACCATTCTCATTCACAGCCACAACTGCAAAGGCATTCGTACGTTTGTATTCTGCCGCATCTACATAAAGTGTTCCAGCGCACTGTCCGTATTTATTACGTAAGGCTTTGGCTCGTTCTGTCTTCTACTCTTATGGTGTAAAAGGTGCATGTTTTTGGGGAGTGGTTTGATTAGTAGGGCCGTCCTATAGTCGCGAGGTAAGTCTACTTTAGCATCCTTATTCATAGGTTGAAAGTTAATTCCAAGCCTGGTAAGAATATTCCTGCCAGTTCTGGAATTGGCTAATCTCGCTGTTTGAGCCATTAAATTGGCTTTTTTCAGTTCATTGTAGCTGTTATGTATTCCTAATCTCATAAGCCTTTCGGTAGAGGCATTTAGTGGGAGTCCTAACGCAGCTTTGTAGGCCTGCCGTATCATGCTATCCAATTTGTCCTTTTCTGCTTTCACAAATTTGAGATAAGGGGTGGCATAGAGTACCCTGCTTAGCGCAAAGGCCTGCACTAGTTGGCATAAATCTCTTTCCCTCACCCCTTGTCTTTGATTAGCTATGCGGCGGATTAATCGCGCCATCGCTTCTACCGTGCGTTTTAGCTTTGTGAGTGTGTCAGTATTATTTCCATTTGTTTGTAAATACAACCCCAGTATTCTCATGGTTTGCACCTCTTTGACGGATCGTCCATTAACGTCGACATTTATTTGCGGGGGGGGACGGAAGTCGTAGTACGCCTACCTCTTTGTTTATGACTTATGACAGATCACGAAGAGTTCAGATTTTTGCTCTGAACAAGTGAGGCCGGATTCCCATGTTCATGCCTCAATGATGTCCACAGCTTCTTGGAGTGTGTCTTCTATGTAGCCTTCGCATCCTTTGGTTACCCAAAGTGTGATGTCATCTGCGTAGAACGTGTGATGTAGGTCTGGTATATGTGCCAATTTGGGGGAAATTTTAATGAGGGAGAGGTTAAAAAGGAAAGGGGACAGGACGGAGCCCTGTGGTGTTCCTTTACTTCCTAGCGTGATTGTGGTAGACTCTATTGTTCTGACCGTTATCACTGCTGTTCTGTTAGTGAGGAAGGATCGGATCTAGTTGTACGTCCTTTTTCCAGAGTTGACTTCTGACAGGTTTGTTGAAATGGCTTTGTGGGTGACGTTGTCGAAAGCTTATTTTAATAAGGTCTAAACCCAATATTGCTATCATTGCTGTTCCCTCGTCACCTTCAATTATGTCCTTGTTAAGCTGCGAGAGTATGTCCAGGGTAGATAGTTGGGCCCTGAATCCTAACATTGTTTCAGGTAGGAGGTTCATGTCCTCTGCATAGTTTTGGAGCCTGTTGAGGATGAAATGCACCATGAGTTTGCCTAGGCATGATGTTAATGAAATTGGGAGTAGATTCTCAGTGCTGAGTTTCTTACCCGCTTTAGGAATAAAAGTGATTTTCACGTGTTTCCACTCATGTGGTATGTTGCCTGCATGCCATGCAGTATTTGTTCATAAGGTCTTTAACCGCCGTGATCGACGTTGTGTCTAAGTTCCTGAGAGTCTTATTTGTTACTTTGTCTGGTCCTGCCGCAGATGTTTCTGCAGTTTTCCAATTGCGTACCAGACTTCTGCATCTGTGATGTCTGGGTCTAAATTTGGATTAGGAGTCTCCCGGTAGTCTGGTTGTATGGTACCTTCATCCGTGTTTAGATAACATTCTTCTAGCTCTTTGATTAGGTCTTCAGTTGTACCCTCATATTTATGCATGAGTGTGTACAGCTGACTTGTTGCACGGGACGTGTTTGTTCTGGGTTGCAGGTGTCTTAGAAGATGCCATGTAGATCTTCTTACTTCAGAGCTGTCCATTGACGCTTTCACATATATTTGGTTCCATTGTTGTGTGTGGAGAGTAAGTGTATGTTCCTCGATTCGCCTCTCGATTTCAGCGATCTTTTATTGCGAAAGCAATACTGCTCGAAGTTTGAGCCCTTCAGCGTCGTCCCAGCGGTGTAACCACGTTTGACCTTTAGCATGACCTCCGCTGTGACGTCACGCCAGACGGAGAGAGACAGAGCCCCAACTCTTCTCGTCGCGGTTGTCCCAGCGTAACCGCGGTGCGCCGAGCAGCAGCTGCGCGCCGCTGCTGCGAGGAGGCGCTCGCTGTGATGACGTCACGCCAGACGGAGAGAGACAGAGGGTGCGTTCCAATACTCCCAAGTAGACGTCTACTTAGACGTCTTGCCGGACAGCGGCCATTTTGAGACTCGTTCCAATTTTCACGAAGCCGTCCAAGAAGACTGCTTCGCCGAAGTCCACATCGATGCAGGCTAACTTCCTGTCTAAAGATGGCGGAGCAGTTGGTGCAGTCAGAGCTGAGTGAGCCGTGCTCTTGTCGGGCACTGGAGCCCGGAGACGCACCATCTTTCAAGTGTCAGTCATTCCGTTAAGTTGATTTTTATAGGAACTGGTGGCAAATAAAGCCGTCTTTGTGGACCTACGATTATATTTGTGAATCGAGCGAGAGGAAATCGTGCGGGTGAGATCGTCTGCTGAAGCGGTAGCGATGAACGCACCATTATTGCAGAAAAAAAAAATAAAATAAGAACTAGCAAACTGCTAACAGCGCGTTTTTAACTTGTTTTATTAAGAATTTTTAAGAACATAGGAGTGCAACTATTCCCAAATGTTAGTTCAGTTTATATGCCGCAAGGTGGCGCGTGAAGTAGACACGTTGCAATATGTAGACATGTAGACGGCTTCCTAGACGTCAAACTAGACGTCTTGTCGGACGTCTAGAGAATTGGAACGCACCCAGAGCCCCAACTCGTCTCGTCGCGGTCGTCCCAGCGTAACCACGGTGCGCCGAGCAGCAGCTGCGCGCCGCTGCCGCGAGGAGGCGCTCGCTGTGATGACGTCACGCCAGACGGAGATATATCGGGCTCCGACCCGGCTCGTCGCTCTGCTCAAGGTTAATCTGTCCTCGCTTCGGCGAGCGCGGCTTCGGCCGCTTATCTGATTTTTTCAGCAGCGTCCGCTCCGGCGGGCGCATTTGTTGCTGCGACGCACGTCTTTCCTTTCCTCTCTCTCCTTCCTCTGATCTTTTAACTCTCCTCTATCTGCACGTGGCAGCGGTGGTGGCTTGGCTCGAGCCAGTAGCAGGCCCGTGCAATTTCCTCTTCATCCTTCTCTCAGTCACAACAACAACAACAACATCGCAGTCGTCCCGGCGTAACCACGCTGTGCGTTACAGCCAGGACATGTCGTCCGACATGCACATGGCAAGGCTACAACGATTCGCTCAAGCTAGGAAACGACGGCGGGCTGAAGAAACGGATGAAGTTGCTCTCGCAATTTCCAGGCTTAACCCAGCTGAGCCTCTGCCAATTTTTTGCGGAGTCGCTTGTTGTGTTTTTGCTTCTTCCTGCATTTTTGGAGGCCTTTTTGTGCCTGCCACAGGTCTAAGAGTTTTGAGTCTGCAATCTGCTCCTCTTTCTCAACTGGCACCACAACACTAGTGGAGCTGACATCCTCATTCAGGGAGATAACCCAGTCGCTGAGGTTAGACATCTCCTTTGGAGCTGTTTTGTCGCGAAGTTCCCTGAACTTGTCCCATTCCGCGGTTCGTATTTATTTAGCTTTGTTTTCGGGTTTTTTCGTGGGGAACGTGATGTTAAGGATGAAGTGATCACTACCAAAATTTTGCCCGGTGTTGACCCACTTTGCGTCCTTGACGTTCATTCAAATCTTTCGTAAAAAAGCGTCTTCAAACCTCCCGCAAAACACCCCCACTTCCTCCTTTTCCGAATCTTTATAGCTGACAGACGAGATGGCGCCACCACTGCGATTGCTGAGACAACGGCTTTCTTTGCTTCGTCGTCGCCGCGGAGGACGCGAATATCCGACAAAAACAGCACTTGGCACATGGAGGAAGGAAAGAACTTGACTTGGCAGCATTGGCTATGCTTAACCATGATTACAACGGTGAACCGTGAGCAAAGTCAGCTTTTTAAACAAGTAGGGGCATCAAAATTCTTTACCTTAGAATTTCCTATCCTGATTACCTTCATGGACAGATGACAAAAAAAGCTTTGACAATAGTCTGCTTTTTTTTTTTCAATTAATAATTAACCATTTCCTTAATGTTTTCAGAAAGGTGGACTGCCACTATGCTGCCAGTGACGCTGCCATCGGCAGCGTTGCTGCCCATAGTTGTTAGCTTCTGTGATGGCCATTAGAGTATTACTTTATTGATAGTATTTTCAAAACCACCTTATTACTTTCAATCGTAGTGCTAATAAAACTTATGCATCTCGTTCAGTGTTACGATCAGATAGACAGATAAATAAATAGATGCTACTAGCATCATTTTTGATTAAGAGTAATGGCGAGTGCCACTTTGTCAAGTGTTTAGTTATTTAAACTGAAAAAAAAAAAAATTGTTACCGTTTTACGTTGTCTAGGCGACACGGCAGGCATTGTGTGGATAACTTTATGGTGTGCATCAACGTTTTTAACGTTGGTGTCAAGGAGGTTATAATAAAAAATATAACCTCCTTGGTTGGCATTGATTGGTGTGCATAGAGTTGCATAGAGTCACTTTATTGACTTTATTGAGGGTCGCCGACTGCCGGGAGAAAGCGAAGCTACCACATGGAAAAAAAAAAAATGGTTTTATATTGTTCTGCTGTGTTTCCCCACTGCCATATACGGGTATTCGTTTATATGGGGGGAAGGAGCTGTTGATATCTGCAAATAAAATTTAGCTGGTAAAAATCAGTCAACTGTCGCTTTCAATATTTCAGAATTTTCTAGTATTATAGTGCACTAGACCTTTTACACTATGTTAGTAGTTCAGTTGAGTACTTTTTGAGTGAGGGCTGGAAACACCACCTCCCAGGGCCTTTTTTTCGCCTTCCTTATACTAGCTAAGCCAGAGCCAAATAAAACTAGAGTTTTGCAAGCCCAAAGAAAGATTACTGTGGTCAGTGGCTCAGTTTTTATCTCACTGAATTGAAAATAAATAAACAGAATGCATTATATAAACATTAACCAGTTAAGGAAGCTGGTGGGGACTTTGGTGTCTGAAAAGCGCACGAACTTGCATAAAATATTTTCTTGATGCATGTAGTTGACTGCGACGTTATATATGAAATAAAACAAGCGCTTGGAAAACATTTCCTCTTACGATTCTGACGTGAACAAAAACATCACATTACACAAGAGTCAACAGTTTCACTTTCAGTTCCACTACCTAACGTTAGCTTGTTTCAGTTTCGTTTTCAAGGGTAGCGACATCTGTTGTTGTTTTTCCAAACCTTACAATCCCAATGCTCTCTACGAGAGATCCGCCATTGGCGGAGTATGCGGATAGGAGCAGCGGATGCGCAAACGAGTGCGCTTAGCTTGACAGGTTTAGTAGTAGCAATTTTCGGCGCTGCTTCGTTAGGTAATTTTTTTATGGCGTAGGCAAGCTTGCAGTTTTCATTTTTGTACTCCACTTCACCTTAGCAGCTTAGCTGCGAACCTCTGCGCGCGCCGTACAAGACTCCGAAACACAAGCACCGACCAGTCATCTCTGTTACGCTGCCCACACCTCACAGGCGCTCGGGCTCTCCGTGCGGCCACTAAGCCTAAGCGGGTGTGAAGTGCGGTTCTCTGTGTGTGGTTCTGTGCGTGTGTGCGTGGTGTACGCGTAACGACGAGCTGGCCGTGTGTACGATGGTTCGCTCAGGCTAGATTGAACGCGTCATGTTCCATCGGCGCCGCATAGACAGTGTTTATACGTGGCTCTGGGCCGATTGTGTCGTCTCCGGAATGCCCGCACCTCCAGGGGATCGAATGTGTGTCGTCTGCGTCCAAGTCCCATTCGGGGCGGCACGGCGTTTCGCATGATCCGGATAAGCGATCAGGTGAAGAAGAACAGAGCTTCAAATTTGGACCATCGTCGGTGAGCCGCGATGTCCAAGCGAACGGACCAACGCTGTCCGGACGACCGGATCCGCGAGCTGGAACAGATGTTCCTGGGCGGACCGGTGCTGGTCAGCGGCAAAGCGTTCACTGTCGAAGGGCTCCTGGACGTGTTAATCGTGCTATACGATGAGTGCTGCAACTCTTCTTTGCGAAAGGAGAAGACCATGACCAACTTCATAGAATACGGTGAGTGGGATTCGTTTTCATTACAGTGCTCGCTTGCGTGGCTTCGGCCCTTTAACACGTAGCGCGGGTCTGAAATAATCACTCCTGTTCTTTGCTGTGTCTCCGTCGGTAACGTAGCTTCTTCCAACAAGCTTCTGGCAAACTGTAAAAGTCGTTCTGCTGCGAGAGGCGCCTGAACGCCTATGGTGCGCGCTACCACTAATTTCGTTACTCCCTGTTGGTCGGCTTCACGCTTTCATTCACCCCCGTGCTTAGCCAGCGGCTGAGAGCATCTTGTAAACCTGCGCAGTTGTCCGGTAAATATTTCTGCTGCAAGCTTTGAACTTATGCCCAAACGCAGCTGGAGTGCTCTATTCAAGCTTGTCGCAGGGGCTCACCGATCCGAGAACATTTCGCGTAAAAGCGCCTTGACTGAGCTCGCCGCATACTGTGCTTGTAGTCACAGCCTGATTGAGCATCACAAGAAGGAAAAAAAAAGAAAGCACTGCGGCGTCTCAGGACCGGAACCGTCTTTCAGTCCGTGCAGTCTAATTTTAGCCATTCAAGCCGTCGCTTAAGAGGCCTCAGTGGTCCTAAATCTAGCCGTAAACAACGGCGTTCGGCGTGGTTCCCCCACGCCCACGCCCCCCCAAGTTCGTTGGCATCTCGTAGTGAAAGGGGCCGTCAGATGTTGACGCGGTGATACTTTTGTTGTTTTGTTCTGCGAAATGACTGCTGTTTACGCAGCAAAAAGCTTTGTCGAGATCGTCTACAGTGTTGCGTGCTCTATCGTACGCAGTAGAACGCCGGGATCTCACCTGAGCCAGCACGCGGAGGCCAATCGAGCTCGCAAAGTTATCACAGAAGAATGATCTTCGTAGTATTTGAGCGATCATTGAAGTACCGTACTTCTGATCATTTCGTAAGAACCTGCACATCTCTCATCTCCTTGTGTGGCCAGGAAAGCAGCGGTCTGCTGCCATGGAGACAAGATCGGCATTTCGCGGAGCGGACACAGCAAAGCACTCTGGCTAGGCATTTTCCGATGTCCGATGCACATTCTGCTTGCCGGCTCTAGTACCTGAATATAAAAAACAAAAAAAAAAAGAGTGGAGAAATAAATCACTGCATCCACGACAAAAATCGATCACTTAGGAGGAGACTCGCGCACTGCTTTCCCATCGTAAGTGGGCGATCGTGTTCCCATGACCTGAATGAACGTTTTAACATCGGGGTGTGACGGAGGGAGAGGTCGGGTGCCGGAAAAACTGTCTTCGATCATGAAGCCCATCTCGTCTTGGTCCGATGTCCCGGTAACTTCGCGTTTCGTGCTTGTCGCTCGAGATTTCGCTTATTCAGTACATCTCGACCCTCGTTATGTTCGGTAACTTGTGTTTGTTTCTGTTTATCGTGATTATTATTATTAAGGCGAAAGCCTTTAATGCCTCATACTGTCGTTAGCAGACGCGTCGGCAGGAGTGTCGACAGACGCGTCGGCAGCCGTGTCGACAGACGCGTCGGCAGATTCGTCCGCCTTTCGGCGTCACTGCTTAAAAGGCTCAAGGTTCCAGCATGAATAAAGGCGCATCTAGTGAATGCATGGGCTTCATAAATAAAATAAAATAGGAGTAAAGTCAAGAAAAGGAAAATAAAAAATAAAACTAAGAAAATAAACAAAAATAAGAACAGAATAAAAATAAGATGTGGAAATAAAAATAAAAACAAGAAAATTAAGAAAAGGAGCAATAAATAAATAAAAAACAAATTATGAAAAAATAAAAAGTAAATAAAAACAAACAGTGGCCAGGAAACGCTTTCGCCTTGCAGCACTTTAGAGAGCCAAAGTGTCCCCTGAATTATTATTATTATTATTATTATTATTATTATTATTATTATTATTATTATTATTATTATTTGGTTGTTCCTTCTGCCAAGCACTTAGAAAGCAAGATGTCTTTGTCGTATCGAGGCTGATCAGTTTTCTGGTAAGATCCAGATAACATGCTGCGGGGAGTTGCGTGTCAGCTTTGGAGGAGAAATTCTAGAGGCCCGTGTACTGTGCGATGTCAGTGCACGTTGAAAGGTCTCCAGGTGGTCGAAATTTCCGGAGCCCTCCACTACGGCGTCTCTCATAGCCTGAGTCGCTTTGGGACGTTAAACCCCATAAACCAAACCAAACCATTCAGCCGAGCTGTTATGTGTACGATGCGCCGACTGCCGTTGAACGAGTCGGGCAGACGACGGCGCGCTGTTCGAGGCTAGGACTTGCCCAGCTTATCGTCTGCGCACCCATTGAGTAAACGACGCTTACGCACGCCTCTGCGGAGCTTTCATTTCTCCTGCTTAGGAAAAGAAAAGTAAAAATAAAGACACGTTTTATTTCATTCATTCGTGACGAAGGGTGCTACGGCGGCCTGCTCGCTTCGCGGTCACCTCTTATCGCCTGTGAGCGATCGGCTGGGTAGCGTTCGGCGTCCACTGGGGCTGCTAGACGTGCAGATGTATATCTTGACACACATATCTACACCTGCATCCGATGTGCGTTTATCAGCGATGCAGATGTATGCACGGACGTAATAGCCCCGGCCACCGCGACGCTGAAGAAGACCTACTTTGCCCGAGCTGGCTACGCGTTTACGGACGCGGTTCTGTTTGCTTTTGAATGCTGCGCGTCTTTCGAAGCTGGTATTGAATAGGCAAGGTGGTGCCTGCGAAGAGTACCCGAGCTTAATGTTTTCCAGTGATTCAGTAGTGTTGACATGTCGCTGTAAATCTCTGCCCAAGGCACGGTTAGTGCTGTTTACTTAATGAATCGAATATAAACCAAGGTTTCGTCGTAGTTTCGCTTTCACGGATCATGCGATACTGAAGAAATACGGCTTTGCTCCTATCAGTTTTATTTTGCTGTATTACGCGTCGTGCACCTTGCTCTTTTTTTTTGTTTGTTTTTGTTCTCGTTGATACGTAAGCGCTGGATGACTGTAACGCAGCTCAAGTCGTCTAGACAGATTACAAACACCGCTTTTCTATCACCTTCAGGGAGGCAGTGACATATGCATGAGGATTAGAGCTTCTAAAAAAGAAGCTTCGGAAGACAGGGACAAGAACACAAAACAGAAGACCTGCGTTTTTTTTTTGTCGTTAACGAACTTTCGCAGAGTTCTCTTATTTATTTGCGTCTCTTGTAACTTGAGGAGAGCAAGCTGCCGGGCTAGTTGGTGATGCGTTTTTCTGAAGAAGTTAGCGCAAAAAACGGACAAGGGACAGAAAGAAAGGACACATGAGCTCGCGTGAACGTCTTATGTGTCCTTTCTTTCTGTCCCTTGTCCGCTTTTTGCGCTAACTTTTTCTTGTAACTTTGCTCCTAACTAGTTGATCAATGGATAATGAAACCACATAACAGAACTTTTCGCTGTGGTGGCGGCGGCGCATTTTATTGCAAGTGTTCTCCTCTCCAGCAAAGGGAGCACATTATAAGCGTGTCCTATTTTCAAGTTCGAGGCAGATTACGAAGCGAATTTGCTTCTTGAGTAGTGCGAAATGTTCCTTCTCGTATTGTTGGTAAGTGACCGCACCGGGGAGTCCGGTGTCTTCGCGGCTTTGTCGCCACGAGGGAGAGGGAGGGTGATTGGGGAGAGAGGGACCTGCGGCAGAAACGAGAGCGGACCCATCTGGGTCATTAATGCGCCCAAAAGGCATCGGCCACGGAGGCTGCCGCCGATTGAGTTCACTGCTGTGCACTGCTAGGCCGATGCCTGGAGCTATTTTTTGTTCTTGTTGTTTTGCTCTATCGCGTACTGCCGTGCTGTGGCTTTTTCCAGACGAGTACAACCGCCGTGGCGCTTGCAGGAACCGTGTACCTCGGGACCAAATCACAGGCCTGAGAAGCCGGCGCGGACGTCTGTACGAAAACGTTTTCCCCGATTTGCGGCGGTGTGGTGTTCTGCCCTGGTTTTTTTCTAATTTCTTTTCATTTCTAAAATTTCTTTTAATTTTTAATTTTTTTTTAATTTCCTTTTGTTTGTCATTCTGGAGCGGGGATTCATTCTTTTAGTTTTTTTTTTTGTATTGGGCGAAACTTCGAAGATTAGGTGTTGTAACAGGCTGTTACGAGTTGAATACACAAGTTGGGTCGCCACCGTCATTATGAAGACACCATGGATTCTCGTTGATTCGACTCGTCGGTTTCCCGTCAGTATGAACTGTCTAAACAGGAAAGCCAACAGTCATTGAACGGTGTGGTGTTCTGCCCTGGTTTATTTAATTTTCCATTTCCTTTTTTTTTGTCATTCTGGAGCGGGGATTCATTCTATTCTTTTTTTTTTCGTATTGGGCAAAACTACGGAAGTTAGGTGTTGTAACAGGCTGCGACGAGTTGAATAGGCACGTTGGGTCAGCACCGTATTACACCATGGATTCTCGTTGATTCGACTCATCGGTTTATTCGAGCTGGCACTTTAGTCCCGGCAGTATGAACTGTCTAAATAGGAAAGCGAACAGTCATTGACCAGGAGAGCACGGGGGAGAGCGCATTTGCCAATATTTGGCCGTCAGTAGAGAGATTTAGCTCATCGCGATCCGCTTCCGCGAGTAGCCACTGTGCATGCGCAGATCGTCCTGAGGGCACGCCTGCCTATCGCCTACCTATCAGCGCGTGCGCACTGGCGGCGCGCGGAAGGGGATCGCGCTGTGCTAAATCTCTCGTAGTATCCCCTACTCACGTGACCACGCGCTTGGGTGGGGGTTGCAAGAACGCTCGGGAGGGTGTACAACTAAACGCCCGCGGTCCTGACAGAATGGCTGGTCGATTCGGAGCGGCACTTGGCTCTCGCTTCGGAAACGTGATTTATGCCTCTCCGCCTAATGATGTCTCCTGGGCGCATTTTCCGCGCCCGTGTATCCGGCCCCGCTGAGGCGGCGGTTCTCGAGGTTTTTGCGTTGCCCGCTCTCTCGACGCACCTTTCGCGCTTCGAGTCGGGCCGTCATCGCCTCTGTTTGTTTTTTTTTTTTACTTTTCAAAGCTTTTTCGCCCATTTTGTGGCGCGCGAGCGATGGGGACTGTTCGGTACACGAAACCGGCACAATCATCGCGAGAGCCCTTCCGCTTTCTCCAGCAGAGAAAAAGAAAACGAAAACTAGGTTTCACATATGACGCAGATTCTGTTGTAGCTTCTATGTGTGTTTGTTTGCGTAAGTCCGCCATATTCGGACTGCTAGCTGTATCCGCTACTCTGTGACGGTGCCGGCATTGCGTATGTCACATTGTTTTCCGATTGCTCCCTAGAAAGCAGGTAGCTCACAACCCGGTGGACAGGTTGTGATGACGTCACCGCCATCAAGTTACCGGTGCCCTCCAGTGTTTGAAAGGGTATTGACACCTTTGGTGTGTTCGAGCAGGTGCCTGCGTACTGGCTACTCGTTGGACGATCAGCTCCCCGTGTAGCTGTCGTCTCGAAGACGAGGGGACACTCGAGACCGTACATCTTGCCCAGCAGCGGCGTTGCAGCCCTTGTGCGTGTAGGCAGTAAACAATCCCATTGTTAGCCATACTCGGTGTGCGATAAGGCGCGCCGTTTGAGTGCGAGCGATCCCCGTCACGGCCGTCTTCGGGAGGGACTCGCGCAGCAGCAGAGAGTAGCGATAGCGAATTTCCCCCGCTTCATCCGGTGGAGCCGATGGCAACCGTCATGTGCTTAAGAAAGAAAGCAGGGAATAAAGGTAACAAGAAATAGTGATAGAAAGGAAGAGGAAACAAGCCGCCACGCTTTTCGCTGCATTCCCGTATCCACGAGGACGCCTACTGCAGGGCGCACCTGGATCACGTGATGGCCGCACGTGCGTGGTGCATTCTCAAGACCGCTGTCCCAATGGCCCTTTCGGCTCAGGTCCGCCTGGGCAGCAGTCACCGGAACGCAGGAGTTTTTGGTTACTAGTTTTCCACACCGACGGCAACGCCTTTGACCGCCGAGAAGGCTCAGCGCGCGGTTATCGCAGAAAAATAAAGGAAACTAATAATAAAAAAAGAATTAAGGAGGAAAATGTGATGTCGCGCACACAGTTCCTTTGTACATCCGCAGGAAATGAAGTCATTGTAATCCGCGTCGCGAGGGTGCAGTGTGCCCATTAATATCTCCGTGAAACTGACCCACTCCTCATGGACTGCGCCCCGTGGGAGAGGTCGGTTGCCAGCGGCGGGATTGCACATCATTGAGTAATGCAGCGCGATTCGAAACTGGGACGAAGGAAGACACCCAAGGACGAAGGAAGACTCCCAGTTTGAAATCGCGCTGCATTACTCAATAGATTACCAACTCACCCTAGCTCCAGTTTTAGCTGGGATGGTACAGTCGGGGACATAAGTCTCTGGACCACGTGCTCCTTAAACAAAGGCGATAGTTCTGTTAGCAGCCGCCGCGTGGAGACTACACTTACGGAGTCGAAAAAGATTTCTGCCTTTCTCCTCCACAAGTGTGGTCGCTAGCCGCCGGCTAATAATGGAACAGTCGACTTTGTTTACGGAGCACAAGGTCCAGAGATTTTTTTTTCCCCCACTGTACGTCCGGCCGGACCTCTCAGTGGTGTGCGTGTCGTTCACTAGTGGAATTGTCACTTCCCCTTTGTGTTCGTCCCGCAAGTAACAGGAGCCGACACTGGGCCTCCATCAGGTTATAAGCGTACGGGATCCACTCGACGTGCGGCGTCTCCTTTCCTTCGCCTGACTCGTGGCCGTATCTGTGCTGGGTACGTCACAATTAAAGTCCCTAGATGAGCTCTTTTTAGAAAAGCTCATAAAGGGACTTTAGTCACAATCAGTGCGAGGGTGATGTCTCCAGTTTTGGCCGAGCAAGACCAACGAACTTTTTCCTGCGTGATGGTCACTGATTTAGTAATGGTGACGGCGGAGCATAAAATATCCTAGCTTCCATAGCAAAGGCCCATGTCATCTCGCGAAATTAAATTGCGCCTGGAGAGCACTTCAAGGCGAGGAGGTCGAACCCAAAGTGGTCACCTTCGAATCTCGTCGGGCCGCCTCGATCGAGAGGACGGGTTATCGGGCTTCTTGCAACGTCGTCCATTGTTGCCTTTCACCCCCCCCCCCCCCCCCTCCCCCCTCGTCTTCCCGCAGCGGTGGCGGGGGTGGGTGTGTGCGCTGCGCGTACCCCCGTCAGGTGCGGCCACGCGAATCGACGCGAAAGTGGAACCCCCCCCTCCCTCCCCCTTGAACGGCCCGGGGGTGGCCGTCGGCGCCGCGGCCGCACGCGCGGGCGCCTCGCTAACCTCGTTTCGGCCACTTGTGCGGCGGACCGGCCGAAGAGACGCGTCCGTGAAGGGGGCAGCGCTGACGGCGCTGAAAAGGGGGTCAGAACCGCTCCCCCGCCTTCGTGACTTGGTGTGTGTGTGCCTACGTTAGGTCGCCAGAGCTGTCCTCCAAGTTGTACAGCGCGAGTGCGTTTCGTATTCTTTTGCGCGTACGGCTGTTCTCGTCGTCTTGTCCGTAGTGTTGGGCTTGCTAGTGCGTTCTTTCAAGGCCGGTTTTTAACTCGATACGACGAACGTATTACAGCCGACTCTCGATTAGTCCACCTCGAAGAGTATCGAAAATGTCTTCGAATTGTGCGCAGTGCAAACGAACGGGAGCCACCTTTCATGCACGTGGTGCTGACGGGACCGAGGCGTCTATTCGCATAAACCGGATGTTCGAATTAAGCGAATTTCCGCAGTAGCGCTTGGGGTGGAGGTTTCGGTTGAGTCGATAGTACAGTACACCAGCTCTCTCCGCCCTCAGCATTACGGAGCCTGATTTCGAGTACATACGGAATCTCGTGCCCCGAGTGCTACGCGTGCTTGTCTGAATATTTAGCAGTGGCAGTTAAGACTGCTCCCGGTAAACGATAAGGAATCTTTCATCACTTCCGTGCTTTCTGTGGAAGTAAGATGTGTGGAGTCTCATTCCGTACAATCACTTTTGAGCATGTTCCCGAATGAGGAACTTCGATCAAGTTTCGGGATCTCGGAATAAGCGCATTGGGCGATCTTGGCGATTGCTGGGCTTCTCTGCCGCACGTTTCGCGCCGGTGTCTTTACGAATGCGTTTCGATAGCCTTCTAGCTCCTTCCGGAGTTAGCTGAGCGAGTCTCAAGGCAGTTGGGCGCGTATCGCAAAATGGCACTTTGTTGAGCAAGTCGGTACGTGTCGAACGGGTAAAGGCACTGCGCATCTGAGACAGAACGAAGGGGTAGACACAGCGCTGACTCACAACCTAGGATCTTTATTGATACCACACAATAAATGGGCTAAAATGAGCACAGCCAGCACGTGGCACTGCATCAAAGATTGACTACGTAGGACAAAGACATTGTAGCTTTAAAAACAAAATGCGGAAAAAAAGTGCCACTTTCCCCAGTCTATAGCTGCTAAGATAGTCGACTTATTTTCATGTCAGTGCCTACGCTGTCAATATTTGATGCAGCGCCGCTTGTTGGTAGTGCTCGTTTTCGCATATTTGTCGGGTGACAGCAACGAAGATCCTCGGTTGTGAGTCAGCGCCATGCTCTGTATCGGTTGCGCTGGGGTTTTACCTAATTCAGTAAGGCACCCCCGCTTAGCACTGCAACCCTTTTCTACGAGTGCTTGCAACGCTTACCAGACAGTTCCGTTCTGACCTTTTCGCAGCGCGCCATTGTTTATTTCGCTCTGCAGAGTAATCCTCCGAAGAGTGACGGGCCAGCATGGCTCGCCGCGCATGGGCGGTAGGAACTGTTGAGCTTTTCCTTACGAAACATATGGCCGGTATGCTGTGAAAGCTTTGTCCTATTGTTAAGCTTGCCCGGTGTGTCATCTTTGGAGCTCAGGCGTCTCGCGCTTATTTGCGAGGAGATTACGCGTCGGTGATACAATGGGTAGGAGCTTTCCCTTTGTCTGGTGCGCGGCTTCTTTAGGGTGGAATGCTTGGAGGAATGGGCTTTTGACCCCACCTTGAATAGATTGCATCGCAAGCACCTTGTGCTATGTCGCTGTTTGGCCACAGACGCACTTGCGCCATAAAAATCCATCGTCGTCGTATTTGTAGGTAGATTGATTGTATCGCAAAACTTGCATAGACGCACAGTGAGGGCGCTGAAGATTCTTCGGAAGAATCTTTATAATGTATCCCCCCCCCCCCCCCCCCTTCCTGCTTTGTTTTGTTCGCGTCATCGTGAAAAACCGGCTTTAAGCGAGGTCGCCCATTACCCTAAGCTGGGCACTCGAGACACGCCGTAATCAGGTAGCACTGACGACTTCTGGAATGTGAACTCATGCCTAGCTTTTGCGTGCGTGGCGCCGTCGTGTGAGAACCTTAGCCCAGCAGAAAGGCGAAAGTTCCCAAACGGCTGCATTTTGTGTACTTAGCAGTTTGGATCGCATGTTGACCGCGGAGTTCTATATTGAAGAGATGAGCTCGCCGGTAGTTACACGCATTTAAAGAATTGCAAGACAGGGATAGAGTGTACGGCACGCATTCGTCGTGTCGAACCTCGTTATAACGAAATAATGGATATAGCGAAGGAATGACGATTCCCCTTGGAAGCTCTGTCAACACTTGTTATAACGAAGCTACGGCTATAGCGAAGTAATCTCCGGGCCCCTTCAGCTCAACGAAGTTCAACTATCTAGATTGTAAGGAACGGGAAGGTTTTGTACTCCATAATCGACGTACGGATATAAGGGTTCCTCATTACATCGCCTAGAAACGGCATTTAGAAAACAATGATCTATGATCTTTGATCTTTTGATTTCCGCTATGATCTTTTGATCATAGCGGAAATTTGTTAAACTTACCATATCATTGATGCTTCACCACCTTTCTTTATTTATTTACGAGAAAAAGAGAGTGGGTATTTGCTGCTACGGTGGTGTGTTCTGCTGTTGACGCAGACCTCAGTCGTTTAATCTCTCGCCCCATCCAAGGTCCGTCACCGTATTCGTCGTCCCGGTAAAAGCAAAGCTTAACGCGGCGTCTCCGGGTCCTGGCATCGCGCCCCCGCGTATGACGACGTTGTTTCCCCGACCGTGTGCATAACAGCGCTTCCCTCCGAGCGACTTTATCGCCGCCCTCGAAGTGCGCCCGATTCTTCGGAGTGTAGTGTATATCCTTGGCTGACGCGCAAGGATGTCGCTATAAACGCAGCTGGCTTCTTGCTGGCAAAGAGGCTTGGCACGTGAAGGACGCGGTCGTCGTATGTTTCCCCCTAATCCAATAAAAAAGGCTCCGCGCTTGGTGGGAGGCTTTGGGAGGGATTATATTCGCCGCACAATTGCCGCGGATTACTACTTCGCCGCGTGACGGAGCGCTGGCAATCGCGCTTGGGTTGTGGTTAAGGCTTGTTTCACGAGAGGCGCGCGGTTGCGTTTAAGACCTCTTTTTTACGTAGTTTTATTTTGTGTGTGTTTGTGGGAATCGACCTTTTGTTTCACTGGGACGCGCGCCGTTAGGTATGAAAATGGAGATGCAACGGGGCAGAAACTCTGCGCCGCTTCTTTGAACTACTCAGACATTCCCATTTTGTTCGGCCCTAACGGAGAGAAAATTTGTCGAGGAAAAGCGTATATAGAGGTCGGGCCCGGTCAACGAAGGTCTTGCTTGCACTGTAAGTGGAGGGAGAAACGGGAAACTAGGTAGATGATGATGACGATGATGATGATGGGCGTGACGACGATGGGTACAGAGGCCGCTTAGATTGTGCGCAGCATAGGAGCAGGTTTGGCCGAGCTATTAATGGAGCGTTGCAAACCTGAGGATTCCAAGTGAGGATTGGAACGTGGCTGGGTATACGACCGTTCTTTTTTTTTTTTGTTTCTGCCTCTGCTTCCTGTTCGTTCTTAATCCCTGGGTTATGAAAAAAGCAGCAAGTAAAGTACTAGATGGAGTGGATTAACCTGGAAAAAAAAAAATGCTGCGTGCAGGCCGTGTATAAAAAAAAAAAGCTGTTGTATAGCTGTTGTAGTCACTTCTTCGCCTCACTGAAGTGGAACAGTCAGGGAATGTTTGTTCGTACTCGTACTGCTAATCCTTGCGGTGGAGACAGGGGGAAGTTTCAGGGACTTTAAGCTGCGGCGGGCTCACTTGGCAGAGGCACCGGGGTACCGAGACCCTGTATGGCATCATCCCCCGGCTCGGGTGTGTCGCGGGCTCGGGCGCGAGCTGCCCACGAGCGGCAAATCCAATTGTCCTCTCCAAGAGGGAAAGGAACAGGAGGGGAAAGGGACAACGCGTCGGCGCGGCGGGTGCGCTCTGTCCTGTCCCGCTACGTTTCCCCCTGGTCGGTCATTCGGCGCACTCATACCTTGTTAATGGCCGCTTATTCCGTTAGGGGTCCCCCCACTCACACTGCGGGCTGCGTCCGGTGAGTGGGCGTGGCCTTGTGCGCGTGCGGCGTCCTTGTGTAAATATATGAACGAGTCGCACGCCGTCGCTTATCGCGGCAAAACCTTCCTATTGGCAATGCATTGACCGCGTTGGACCGGTCACTGGTGTGTTTGGCTGCCTTGGACAAAAAAAAAAAAAAAAAAAAATGGCGAAGGTTCGCTTTCCTTGTTTTGTGTTGCGTTCGCTTACGTGAAAAATAGCCTCTGGGGCGGAAGCTGACCTTGTCGGGGGATGGGAGGTAATACCTTGTCCCCCCCCCCCCCCCCCCCTTTTTTTTTCTATTTCAGCCGTATTTGGCGCGAATAATCCACGAACACGCATTTACAGAAAAAGAAAGAGTGTTCTTGACACAGTGTTGCCCTTCTGTATACCATTCGGCTGACTACGGTCATCAAGATTGATGTTCCGCATAATGTATCCTGTAAAAGGGGGGGGGGGGGGGGGGTCGTCTCCTCCCCTCGCGTGTTTGTACGTTTCATATTCAGATGATCTGTGCAACATTCATTGTGGTGACGCACAGAGCTGTTTAGGTTGTGGGACCTGCGCACCAGTACACTCTCCCTTATAAGTTTACGAAACGTGGCTTCGGGGAATAAGTTCAATTTAATTGCGGGCTGGGCGCATTGCTTGAGGTTTAAGGGGCCAGTACACTCACTACATGGTTGCATATGCAAGGTGTCCCACTCGGCTAAAATGAATCAAGATTAAAAAAAGAACGCCATCTGTTCTTTCGAATGACTCCTAACACCATTCACTTGATTTCAGTTCGAAAGAACGCTTCGGTTTTTAGTTTAAATCGTGGTCCATTTTAGCTGGGACACCCTGTAGATGTATTATACGTATTCCAGGCTGCGTGCCTTAAACAAGGCGTTGAAATTCGGCTTTTTCTCGCCGACACTGCGTTCCACACACATTCGACCGCGGCTTGTACGCGCGCAGAAGCGGCGGTTCGCGCTCCCCGATGTGTCTTGGCACGGGCTGTGAGGGACGTTATTTCTCTGTGCTTTGTGTGTCCCAACATAGATTTTTTTCGTCCCCGTGCGGTCGCGGGCCGACGACCCTTCCCGAAGCAGTCGTCGCTGATTGGGAGTATTGGCCGGGTCGTGTGTTGGCCGAACGCGTTGCCGCCGAGCCGCTGTCGTGGTGGGTGGCTAATGAATGAATGGGGCTGGCGCTGGAATGGAGGTCGGGGTCCATTCCTGCCGGTTGGGCGCGCGCCCAGCGTTCCCAGTTGGCCTTCGGGTCCTCCCCCCCTACCACCGCCACCGAATGCGTCAGGGTGCCAGGAAGGGGGGCTGACTCACCCTGCGGATTCCGCCCTAACCAGGTGCCGGCGCGACGATCCCTCCTCCTCTCCCAGTGGAAGAAAAGGGAGAAGGACAGAGTGGGAAAACTGGCGCTTACGACGCAACCCCCCCCCCCCCCCCCCCCCCCCCCCCGCTCTCCCGTTGTGGTGACGACTGGCTGATGCAGCGGCGCTGGACAGTGCTCTGGTTTTCGTGTGTTTTCGTATCGAGCGTGTGCGGTTTGAATGGGGAACCGGATACCGCATTTACGCGAGTGCAAGTCGACGCTTTTTTATACGTCTACTGCTGCACCTCATTCTCGAGTGGGCGAAATAAGGAGGAAACAAAACATTCTGACTCATGCATTAGCGAACCTCCCTGCATCCAGTCTGTTCGACTTGCAGCTTCGGGAAAAAGAAGGCGGGACTAACGTGGATACGGCTTGCGAATGTACAGTCTTTGTCAAAAGTATACAGCCCAAGGGTTCTGCTTCTGAGGCCGCGCAGCGCGGCTCATCTTGCATAATCAGGGACCCTAATCTCGCGAAGACGAGAGGAACTCACGTCCTCAACCCTCCCAAGCTGATCGCTGTCAGATGTGCTTAAGAAGCACTGCTACACGGCTCGGAGGCAAACCCCTTGGGCTGTATATTTTCGACAAAAACTACGCTGCCATAAGGCGTCTGCTGCGCCCCCCAAATTTTCTTCGCTGCTAGCCAGCGTACGGTGGAATTGTCGGTCAGTTACTGCAGCCTGGAACTTTTTCGCGGCACAGCTGTGAGTGGCTAAGCCGTGTACTACCGCGGGTTTCGAGGTTCCAGGTTCGATTCTCGGTGGCGTGATGAGAGTACTTGTTTCGTTAGACTTGTTGGGCGTTCGACGATGAGCGGCATTATAGGCTAATCGGCGCCGGGGCGCTGGTGAGTCCGGAGCGTTTAGGTGAACTGTTTCCAACGATGGAGTAACCGCATTTCGGTTACTTCGCTCCCTGATGTAGCTGCACTCTAAACTGAAAAGGAGTAAAAAGGGAGTAATCTCTCCTCTAACGCTGCTAGAGGAGAACTTTATTCCCTTTTTACTCCCATATAGGCGTATTCGTGTTTATAGTGTGTGAATCGATTAGTCATCTCATCGCCATGTCGTCTGATAGCCATCCCTGTTAGCCTAACTAACAAAGGTCGAGCAGCTCGCCTAATGCGGCGGTGGCGCCTTGTCCGATCCAGGAAACAAGCGTACATGAATTAGAAAAAAATACAGGGACCCCTAATTACGTTTTGTGTTTGATAATGCGATAGCTTTCCCCTAATTGCATTTCGTCTTGGCAGTGATGGCTTTAGAGGCTGTTGCTTCTTTTCGGTCGAGGTTTATGTCATTCATGTACGGTCGTGTTTACGGACTCCTACACGGCTGTCTGCACACAACCAGAGATCTTTTTCGGTGCATCTAGCTGGTGGTTAGCAGTTTCCCTTCGGGTGTTCGAGATGGTGACACGGCCATATAGTTGTCACTTGCTGTCAGGTGACGTCACTTCCCTTTAGCCAGTGGAAATCATCCGATCTGGTGACGTTACTTTTGTCCAGCCAATCAGCGAATTTTATGACCGACGACACATTTCTTTTCTCAATGAGGCTTCTTACGCTATCGCGTTGATAGAGTAAAAACGATGTATTCGGCTTTTCTTCGTGGTCATATAACCTTGCTAATGTGGATATTCTGCAGATATTAAGTGGACGTTCGTGAAAGTTCATCGTTCGTTCGCGTACGCCGTCGACAACAAACAGCGCTGCTGTATTTCCGCGCAGTTTCGTGACCGACCTCTGCATTTGGTTGGCTGATCAGACAGACATTTGTGTTCTTTACCCGAATATCGCGGTTGCAGGTCCGTCATGTCGTGGCATTCGGGTGAGCTAGGTTTCCTTTCCAGCTATTCCTGGCTGCACCTGCTTTGGTACGGATCCTTCTATTTATTCTTATGTATATATATATATATTTTGTTCGAGCGAGGGAACCGGAACCACCGAGATCCGCAGTTCTCACGGAGGCAGTGTCGCGCGCGGCAGCGGTGCGGGGAAATCTGCTTTTCTCGGCAGTCGTCGCTTCGTTGCAACTCTATAAGAAATCACGATTAGCGCATGAACTGGAGCGAACAGTCGTTTTTCGTTCTTGGTTCGCGGCCCAGCTTTGGATTATCTTCCGACCGTTGCCCACCTCTTCCCCGGCCGTCGTTTCGCAACGCTTTCTAATTTGGCGTAAGATTCGAATCGCGTCGCCCCCTTTCCGTTTTCTCTTTATCCCCCGCCATACACTTCGATGCCGTCTCGCGAACTCGGCAGAGCGCCGTCAACTTCGCTCCCGTTCTCGGCCAGATAGTGCACGGTTGGCGAGGGGGATGGAGTGTGTGGTGGAACTTCCGCAGCCGTCGGAAGGAACTTCCGCTCGCGTGCCTTCCTGTCCGCGCAAGTTGCGGTCCTCGGCGCTATCTGCGGCGGCTGTACGGCGAGCCTCGCACCGTGGGTCGTGTGGTCGCGCCGGGCTCTGCTGTACTGTATATAGTCTTTGGTTTCCGCCATCTCCGCGCAAGCTGTGATATAAGGTATCAATGTCGGCGCGTCGCCGCCGCTGAGTCCTTTGAAGCGTCCCGACGAGCCCGGCATTATTATATCCCCCTCTGCTTTGGCACACACTCGAAATTGTGAGGCGGGGGGGGGGGGGGGGGGGATAACGTGCACGCACACGCGCACACGCACGCACACACGCACAGGAGTGGCGCAGCTCAAACAAACAAGCAAAGAAACAGGAACCAAGCGATTCCGTGCCCCATCGCTGCAGGCGCGATGGATCGGTCGACGCGGCGTGCCCGGCATTTTCGAGCCCGATAGGCGACATCTCGGTGTAAGCCGCGGGGCAGACAGGAGATCGTACCGCCCCGGTCGCTTTTTCCAATCGACCTGCCGTCTTCTCTGCGTTGGGCGAAACCCGGGGCAACCGTGGCGTGCTGGTCGAAGATCGGCTTTCCTTTTTTGTGTGCGTGTTCCCCTATTATCCGCCCCAATGCGAAAGCCGGGAGGTGGCGTGTGTTTGTGTCTCTGCAATTTGTCGCTGCGCGTGTGTGTGCGCGCGTGGAGCGTGTGCGAAGAGGCAGAGACGCGTGCCTGATTTGAACCGGCGCGCGGTGCCTTGTCTGTAGCTGCCTCCCCTGCCTGCTTCTTGTTTGCGTCTCGTACTGTTTCGCAAGGGTGACTGCCGTTGTTCCCCTCCAAGAGGGCTGCCCTGCAGCGCTTCTCGTTCGTACTTTGCTCGTCGTTGGGGGCCCGCGGTGCGTACCGCGGTGTGTTTCTCAGCGCGAGGCCGCGGGTTCGATCGTGGTGTTACATTAACCGCTCGTTTGCCCCGATTTGACTCCAGCCAAAGGGTATAAGTGCCGAAGTTTGACTGGAGCCAGTCTTGAATCATTGGCCTGATTTGTACGTGCCTTGCGTAACGGCTGCTGCGGAGTGTAGATTCGTCACCCGGTTCATTAACGCGTGGATGTCGCGCTGCATGGGATATGTTAAACCATGGTCGTAGTCGCGTTTGATTGCGGGCAGGTATATCGCACGCTACACGTTTCCGCGACAAAGGCCCTGACTCCACAGAAAAAGGGGGCGGCTGCACTCACACGCACGGCCTGTCCATGGCCGGGCTAATCTTGGCGGCGGCCATCATGGTAACTTCTCTTGATAGCCTGCCGTTATACTCTGCGGGCGACGGGCTATTCTGGAGACAACGATCTTTACATACGACGCGATCCGAACCGGTTACAGCGGCACCCGCTATTTATTACCAAGGGTCTGAAACTTACACGCAGTGCATTCCCTGCCGCGTTTCCAAGATCAAGGTGCTTATATGGTTCAGATTGTTAAAAGGTTAACTCCGTGCCTCGGTTTAATTGCGTGAGTATTCGTAACTCTAGACAGAGAGGAGTAAAAAGGGAGTATAAAGGTGTCCCCTAGCGGTGGGCTAGAGGACAACTTACTCCCGTTTAAAACTCCCATATTGGTGTATTCGTCTTTAGAATGCTTATAGCATGGTGGCGCCGGCGAGGAGGATCATCGCGGCCTCGTCTCGTAGCTTCCGCAGGCGCGGCCCGCCGAGCGTGGCGTCGTCGTCGTCGTTGTCACCGCGGTCGCGTACTGCGGCTTCGCGTGTGTAGCGGCGGCGCCGCGAGGGCAGCAGCGTCGTATCTGCGGTTTCCGGTAGCGCCCCGCCTCTTCCGCCTTCCGCGCGGGTAGCCGCTTCCTTCCTGCCCGCCGCCATGGAGAAAGTCTTTTCCGGCGCCCCCCCGCTAGGGCACCCCGCCCAGACGCCGACCGACGAGCACTGTGTGAGTGGGTCTCGGGGTCGACTCCCCCCCACCACCACCTCCTTGATGCGGTTGACGTCGCTCGCTTGGAATGAATTCCGGTTATTGCCAAACCACCCCGGGCAGCGAGCGTTGGAAGAGCGAGTGTCGTAAATGGTGTTGCGAAATTAAAATACTCGTAAGGATTTTTCACGGGCTTTCCGAAACACTGCGCGCTTCAGGGTGCGCCGTAAAAAAGAGAAGCAGAGGAGATGAAAGTATAGAGTGGAAGGGAAACGCGTGGCTGGCGGGCGCTGTGCCATTCTTGGCGTGCGCGAGGGAAAGTGTTACATTTGTAGTTATCGCAGCGATAGCTGCTGCCTTCGTAGGTCATAAGTGAGAACCCCTGCTGTCAACTGCTGCACAACATTGGGCGATGCTGACGACGTGGGTCTGAGCGAGCCGTAGAGGGAGTGGGTGGTTCGGCGCGGTTCAGTCGTCCTCTTTCGCTTCTTAGGAGTGTGTGTCAGGGCGTTTCTTTTTCATTGTTGTCCGAATAGCCTTGTAGAGCTCCATAGAACCCTGTGCTTTGATTTGATTCGGTGTTTTTTGTTTCCTTCAAAAGAGAGGGAAAACCAAGGCAAAATGCGTATCCTGACTGGGCCTTGGTTATCTGAAATTTCCAGGAGAAGAAGTGCATTAATACGTTTCTACGTGAACGTCTTTGTCAGCAGCGAAGTATAGGGTCGCTTCGCGATCTAGCCCAGGGATGCTTTCCTCGCGGTCGATCTGCTCGTTGGTAACGTAATACTCGCGCGCGCGCGTCTGTTCCTGCCGCCGTCGCGTATTGCGGTGTCGATTCTCCGATGTCGCGGATGGGTTCCCCCGTGTCCGATTCCCCGGTGTCCGACGGCCGCTCCGTTGTTCGCATATTGATCGCCGGCGCGGTATGGTGTGCACACACACACACCGAGCGCCCGCTCTCGCGCGCATTGATCGTCATTTCGGCGCGGCTCACCGAACCCGGACTATGCACCGCATGGGAAAAACCGTGCAGCGTCGTGGAAGTCCGTGCTTCCGCTCAGCCAGTCGGGAGAAACCGTGTGGATCTGTGCTGAAGGGCGTTCATCGGCGGTTCGTGCCCTCTGCTGTGCGGAGCGGACGCAGACGCACGTCGAAAACGCGTGATGTGGGACACGAACTGCTGTTTGTGAAGGAACTTGTATGCAGTACAAGGTGTGATAAAGAGGAGAACTCAGATTTCTGTTGCGCACCGATGGTCGCTACAATAACTATAAGGGCACTGGTAATGAGTTTTTTCGCCACTATCAGCTCCGATGATCAGCTCTTTTTTTTTTTTACGAAGTGGAGGCACAACTGGGAGCACATCCACCTGACGTCACGCGGCGAAGCGGCCAATCACGTGAGGCGAACCACGCGTAGAAGCGAGCCGGTTCCAAAGTGAACCGTCTCGTGGTTTCGGCCCCTGATCGACGGAAGGGCAATAACAGGAGTGCCCAAACATGAACACAAACCAGGCCCTAACTAAGGGGGGTAGGAGACCCCCCCCCCCCCCCCCCTTTGCCCTTGGTCCTTGTCCGGGGTACAATCAATTGCCTTGGGCCGCTTTCGAAAAAAAAATTTGGGCTACGGGCCTGAACCAAACGACAGTGCACAGTACGACATATGAAACTTCTCCATTCGGTGTGTTCGTCGTTTAGTGCTCCTGTTGTTGCTCTGCGCTGTGAGGGGATAGATCGGAGGGCCGCGATAGGTTGGAGCGTGCATGCGTTAACGCGCTTCTCTGTGTTAGCTGTACTATAGTAGGATACAACTTATAAAAACAGCAGTTGCTAACACTAAAGTCCCTTTATGAGATTTTCTAAAAAAAGCTAAGTACCGAAAACGTTTGCGGCGCCGCCGACGCACACTATTGGACTTCCGGTTGGGAACTAGTTCCGTTCCGCCATGTTCTTCCTAAGTCGTCCGGCTGCATAGTTTGACGGCGCTTGCACGCTACGTTTCTTCGTGACGCGAGAAGCGCCCGGACTAACCTCCACTGATCGCCGTCGTGCAGAGCTGCATCTACGTTTTTCCAGATTACTGTAGATGATCCTGACCTGGTTGTCTCGAAGTTTCCTTGCCGGCTTTAAATTGAGCGATGCCGCGAGCGGCCGGCATTTCGTAGTTCGGCTACTGACGATCACGTCTGTTGCTTACGGCGCCGCCGAGTGATTCAGTTGTTTTGCGGGCGCAAGTCAGCACAAATAAAGAGCTTCGTTTGCAAGTTTTGTTGCTGTCTTCCTGACCGCTGGACTGCCGTCACTACAACGTGACAGTATAGTTGTGCTGGCCACGGACATTCAGTGGAGGTGACTTTATATTTGTCGCTGTTTGGTGGAAGTCACTTTAGTTTATCGGGCTCTGTTTTTGTGTCCGCAGCAGCAGCCGAAATTCCGGGCTGTTGCACCTTCGGGTACTCAACCCAGTCAGGAAAAGGTCTGGCGTTGTTTTCAGTGCCGCTGGCGAAGAATGATATTGTGCGACAGAAAGCGTGGCTCCACAGGATTGGGAGAAAAAATTTCAAGCTGACGAATTCTAGCAAGTTATACGATGTAAGCTCAATTCCTGTTTTCCATCGTTGAGATTCGATGCTCTAGTAGCAAACTTTGGCTGGCGAGTCCGAATTGCTAAAGCTCCCAGCTCGCACTATGCTTGACGATTGTTTGATTACGCGCTGCTGTCCGCCTGTCATTTCGTAAACATGCATGTCAGTGCAAGTATGCGCGCGTATTTCAGCCTACGGCCCCACTCCGGCACCTACTGCAGCTGGTCCATTGAGATCAAGTAGCCAAAACCTTTTCGCTCAGTAATGCGCCCTGAAACCGTAACCTCTTGCGAAGTGTTCTGCGGTACGCCCTGCCAATTCTTTAATAGTACCGCGCGACCGTCGACCAGCCGGCTTGTCAGCGCCTGATGACAGCGCTGAGCGGCAAAACGAGCGAGAACCAGTGCATCTGAAACAAATGCGCTTATTCTCGCTTGATTCGCGCTCCGCGCCATGATAAGGCGTTGTCCAGTCGACGCTCGCGCGGTACTATTAAAGATTGGCGGTGTGTACATAACTCGCGCTCCAATTAGATGAATTTACATGTGTTCACACTCGCGCATAGCATGTCTGATTTATTGGAGTGTCTGCTGCACAAGTGCTCTACGTGCCAAATGTTTGTGACGCGGGCGCAAAGGAATTTTATTGCTGTGCGAAACCAACGGTCAGTCTCAGCATCCAGTGCCCATAATATTCCTTTCATTCTATTCCCACCATACAAGTAATCCGCGAGGCAGCACCGTAATTATTTCGTGCATACCGGCACCCCGCAGACATCGGCTTCCGTCTGTCCTAGAAATTCATGAAGGGACTTCAGTGTGTTCACCTGCACAGCTAGGTTTTTGTATTTTTCATCTTCATATATATTCCTAATACGACTACCCTTCTTTAAAGCTCCATTTTACTGAAGATCAATTCGAGCCCATAATTCTGAGGAAGCTTAGCATAAAGAAACAAATGCACTGCTGTCCCGTCAATATTCTCTCACCGGCCAGCAAAACTGCCCCGCAAACCGCCACAAACCGCCGTTGGTAGTCTTTGCAATAATATGCTATATATAAAGCTGCACGCGTGTCCGTGTTCTCTCGCGAACTGGCCGCCGCACCACAACTGCAGTTTTGCCGCACTCGCTGTCTCCGACAAAACTGAACGCAAATCACATTCGGAGCGCATTACTGGCACGTTTCCTTTCTTCTCATACCAAGCTCATTTACTACATTTTTCACTGCCCCTTACAGCAAAGCCGCGACTCTGCAAGGTCCGCCGTTCCAGTGCATACAACCGCGCCATCGGAGCGCGTCAGGAAGAACATGGCGGACGACGCGAGCCGCAGGGGAAAGGGCGGTAGGAGAGGAGGGACTTGTCGCTACTTAGCAAAGCTGATCTAGGGACTTTAGCTAACACTGGGCCGCGGTCCGCGGCGTCTTGTATTACTCCGCTGGCGAATCGAAACTGTAAACGAAATCAATTTTTTAATGCTTGACTATATCAAACAATCCACGTATCAAAACTCTAGAGCTCGTAACTTTTTTCTTGTGCTAAGCTTCTTGTTTACGTAACAAGAAACGTTTCAGCCACAGACTACTTTTTCGTCGTGGAGGAATTCTGCGCGCGGAGGCTGAATGTGGGCGGAGCTTCACTGCAGACTTAAGTTGTATCCCACTATAGCCTTATTTTGGTTCCCCGTGCAGGTGGTCTCGCACTGACTGTCGCAGTCTGTCATTCATCAGAAATGACAGGGAGACAAGCTCTGGGACTTTTTTGACCATTTGACCAACACTGTTCCCACTTCGAGTTATTGATCAATTCGCTCTCGCCCTACCATAAGCTTGCCGTCCCGGTTAGCTCAGTTGGTAGAGCGACTGCTCCGGTGAAGCGGTGGTCCCGGGTTCGAACCCCGGACCAGGACGAATTTTTCTTTCACTGCGAAGTTTCTGAGAAAGCTGTATAGCTTTCCTTTGTAGCCGTATGGCTGCGCTCGGGTGGATGTCAATGAGTAATTACTCCCTTATTACTTTTTTCTGTTCGGTTTCGTTCTAGAGTGGAAAAGAAAAGTAGTAGCATATTCCTGTTAGGTTAGGTTTCGGTCTTGCACAAAAATGGCGTTCTTCTTTGCTTCTTTGGGCCCATTTATAAAATTTCACCTAGGCGAGGGAAACATTATTTCCGCCGACTTGATCAAAGAAGTTGTCGCTTCTAAACTATACTCTCGCTATCTCTCGGTGTGTACGGCTGCTCGCTTTCTGGCGAGGTGCGCTGTTCCCGCGCGAGTGCTGCATGCCAAGCGGGTCAGCGCATCCGAGTGCGCCGCGCTCTGCTGTCGCGGCTCCCGTGTCTCGGCCGTGTTCCCAGCACCTGCCGTCGCTTGCGCCATTCGCGGCTCCGTCGAAAAGCGAGACCTGCCCGCAGCTGCTGCTGCTGCGTGCTGCTTCGTTCCCCAACAGCTGCTGCACAGCGCGGCCGCCTGTCGTCACGCGGCAGCGCGCACTCGGCGGGAACAACTTGCGGGCACCAGGGGAGCTTCTCCGGAACAGAGACCGTCTAGAATGTGTGTGTGTGTATGTGTGTGTGTGTGTATGTGTGTGTGTGGGGGGGGGGGGGGGGGGAGAGAGAGAGAGACGCGTTGGTTGTCGGTCAGTCGCAGTGACGTAGACGGGGCCGCCCGCTAGAACACTCTGCAGCCTTTTCTACTTCGTCATAGACTATTCCTTATGCATGCTGCATTGTAGCGTAGCTCTTGTTGCATCGTCGATATTGATTCCGCGTCGTCGGCCAGCTTTTGGGCGAAATATATAATAGAACTTTGTTCGAAGTGCGTACACTCCAGGAAGGAGGCCGAAAAACTGTGCCCGACAAGTCATCATCATCATCATCAGCCTGACTACGCCCACTGCAGGGCAAAGGCCTCTCCCATGTCTCTCCAATTGACCCTGTCCTGCGCCAGCCGCGGCTACCATATTCCCGCAAATTTCTTAATCTCATCCACCCACCTCATTTTCTGCCGCCCTCTGCTACCCTTGCATTCTCTTGGAATACAGTACGTTACCCTTAAAGACCAGCCGTTATCTTGCCTTCGCATTACATGCCCTGCCCAAGCCCACTTCTTCCTCTTGATTTCAACTAGGATATCATTAACGCGCGTTTGTTCTCTCACCCACTCCGCCCGCTTCCAATCTCTTAACGTTACACCTATCATTTTTCTTTCCATAGCTCGCTGCGTTGTCCTTAACTTAAGCTGAACCCTCTTCGTTAGCCTCCTCGTTTCTGCCCCATAGGTGAGTACCGGTAGGATACAAGTGCCTTCATCCATATATGGCGATGAAATGGAACACCCGGGATTTGCATTCCGCTATTCTAAAGGTCTCTAAGGAAAGATACCTTTCGGCAGGAGGACCGCATCGGCAGGAGGATAGGTTATTCGCGTTACGGTGAACTCGGAGGACTAGGGAGCCGATCAAGAAAACGGCTTCTGTTGAATTCAGGGGCTTGTGCGGGTGATCGATCGGAATGCATTTCTCTGCAGCAGTTAAACCCAGCGTTTTACCTGTGAGTTTACATTGTAGGCGAGGAAAGGAGATCGCGTACTAGAGCGCCTCGTCGTCAACGAGATTGAGAGCGACATGGCGTGGTGAACGTACAGGTAGAAGCAGTACGAAAGGGAACTCGCGAACCCGCACCAGTGGGAGCCGGTGGCGCGTGGCTGTTCTATACATCGGAGGCACGCCCTGCCGTGCAGTCTTCTTCTTTTGAAAGCCACGCGGCAGATATGCGCACCGAACTGCTGCTCACTGCATGTTGCGCTTTTAGGACGGGAGGCATGGTTCTCAAAATTCTTGGTGTTTCTAAATTTGGAGGCACGCCACGCCGTACTTCCGATTTTCAGAGCAGCCACTCTTTTATATCGTTTCTACCCGTACAGTCGGCGTCAGGCTTATGTAGAGCGCCCGAGCGGCGCACTTCTCCGCAAAGAAAGGGACATCTCGCCTGAGATGCAGCTCCCAGAGGCGTCACGAGGCGACGGTGCGGGTTGTCGAATGCGCAAGCACAGTTCATCATCGTCATTAGCCGGACTCTACTACCACTGCAGGGCAAAGGCTTCTCCCATGTCTCTCCAATTAACCCTGTCCTTCGCCAGCTGCGGCCACCGTATCCCCGCAAACTTCTTAATCTCATCCTGTTACCTAACTTTCTGCCGCCACCTGCTACCCTTGCCTTCTCTTGGAATCCACTCCGTTACCCTTAAGGACCAGCGGTTATCTTGCCCTGGCATTACATGCCCTGGCCAAGCCCACTTCTTCCTCTTGGTTTCGAATGCGCAGGCACAGTTGGCTCCCCTGTAAGAGCACACGGGGTGTGCAGTGCATCGCGCAGTGTTGAAGCCGTCATTCGAGATTTACGTGCGTGGCTATAGTTTCGGTGTGCGGCACGAGTGGAACCATTGCACTGTAGTGTTTCGAACTTGCACGCTGGTCGGCTTTGTGAAGCCGAAGTTCTATAGAGGCCACGAGGATAACCTCGGTTCGAGAACGCTTCTTGGCCAAGGACCTGGCTGTCCCACGGCAACGGTGTGACGCCATCATCAAACTTTCCGTGATTCTCGTCGCTTTTCAGGCACTTTGAGCACATTTCGAATACGTCCGAAACTTGCGTCTCACTTTTTTTTTGCTTGTCTTCACACGTAGGTATGATTGTATAAGGGGTAAAACTCTGAACCTGTTTTGCTTCGGCCGTGCAAAGGGCCTCGTTCTCTCATCGCGGCGCAGTGTCGATGGGTTGCAATAAGGGACCGAGAGAGCCGCGCATTTGGGGAGGCCGAGCCGCACCTGCCGTCTCGGTAACGCGTGGCGCTTCGCGGGCGCATCGCTAACCTAATGTTGCGTGTCCCCCCGACCGCCCTTCCTCCCTCTCTCTCCCACCCTTCCTTCCTGTGGCGCGGTGAACGGTTTACGCGTGATTGTAATGTATGCGTCACGCTGCCGGCTGCGCATCATCCCTTTCGCTTGTACGTGCCCCCGCCTGCACGCGCCGCTACGGCGATGCACTCTGTGCGGCGGGGAATGCCGCGCCGCTAACGCGCTACGCTCGTGCGCGGCGGCGACGCTAGAGCGCGCGGGGCGCTTGCGTCAGCCGCGCACTCACGACTCCGCGGAGGCGGCGGCGGCAGCGTAGTCGTCGTGCCGTGGTGCGTCGCCGTCCGCGACCCTGACATGACCCGGCGACCCGGCTTTTCGGCGCGTGCTGCTGCCGTTGTCCCCACGCGCCTCACAATGGCCGCCCGGAGCTGTCGCCGCCCGTGACGCTACGTGCTGCGTCCACCGGCGGCGCTGACCCAAGGAGTGGGTGGCCCACCGTTGCGTTGCGAGAGATGCGCTGCCCGATTAGTCGGCGCGCGCGGCGGACCGTGACGCGGCCTCTGTGTACGTCCATGCCTGGGAGGGGGGTGTCTTTCAACGCACGATGCCGCGGAAGTGGATAGTTAGGACAACTAGAACGGTAGACGCTGTGCTTCAAGAGGGAGCCCCGAGTCGTGCGTTGCCGTTTCCTAATAACTAAGCGATGGGCGGCAACAGCAACACGGACGAAGATTCCTTTGCGTTCGCAAGTACCGTGTCCGTGGGGACTCGGCGACGGACAAAAGCGGAATATCTACAAGCAAGCATCCTCTTGCCTGGCTGTGGTAGTGGTGATGTTACGCTTCTTGCAGGTTGAGCCTTACTTTGATGTCGCGGCAACAGCACTGGCGGTACTTGTGTCAAAAAGCAAACACGCACGCAGGCACACACACGCACGCACACACACACAGAGAATTTCGCATCGTGCCTCAGAAGGCAATCTAAGAGGACGACAATCCGTGGCATATAAGGTACCGGCTTGCCGCATTCACCGCAGCGAAGGGGGGAAGAAGGGGGGGGGGGGGGAGTAGCCGGCCTCAGGTTTTTCGAAATGCTGCCTGCAGCGCTTGCGTGCTTTGAATGTGAACCTGGTAAGCTCACGTCCCTTGCAGCGCGCCGAAAGCGGAGTCTCCCTTGAGCCGGGTTATAGGGTTGATTTATGATGCGAATGATGTGCTATTCCATATGCGCGAACCGTCCACTCCCACACATCGAAGATAATTCCGTCGCTGTGCCTTTGGAACGAACAGCCATTCGTGGAGGTTATTCTCTCTGAGCAGGAATGCGTTATTGGTCGGCACTGCGGGGCTGACGTTAACAGCAGTCGAAGTTCGCCTGGATAACAGGGAATAACGGACGCGCCCACATTAACCAGCTGAGTGTGTAAGAGGTTATATAAACCGCTACAGAATACATGGGCTTCTGTGCATGCGAACGGTGGCATTGCAATTCTCCAATAGGTGCAAGCGCCAAGCTTTCCACCTGCGCTCCGAAGGGAAATGCATGCAGGTTAACCTTCGTTATAACGAAACCGGCCTATAACGAAGTGACGGACGTAACGAAAGAAACCCCGTTCTTGAAATTTCACGAGACGTGCTATGTCCCTCGCAAATATCGGGAAACGGTAATTGTAACGAAGCATCGTAGGCGCACGTTTCACGTCGCTGCATTGGCGAGATTTGACTGTAGTTCCATGACTGCACGCTTAGCGAGTTAGCTTGCAGATTGCCCCGACGAGTAACGCTCGATTGCACCGAGTAATCGCCTCATACCACTGCCACTTTGCACCGAGGTACGCAGCTATATTGGCGCACGGGTCTATAAACTTAGTGTAAGTCAACGAAACCGCAGACACCTCACGCAGCGCCTTGAGCCGTGTCAGTCGGAACAATGAGGGTGGGTACTCATCGATCCCGCTCGCACTTATTAACCTTTTTTTTTTTTATTGCTAGCGGTGGTGACAGCATAGCCAAGTGTTTGTTGAGTGAGTCATACGGTGAACGCAGCATTTTTGATTTCAATAGCAGTCCAAAGGCAATCCCGTTTGGTTACAGTTGCTTTGTATGCCTGATCATCTGAAGTTTTGCAACGACTGCACGGCGTCACCATAGATGGGCCTGTCATCGTATACGATGCGAGAGGCATTTCAAACTCGACCTCATTGCATTCGTGTTGTGCGCCGGCGATCGCTGAATTTCGCGACGAATTGCCGTAACCGAGGCGTCGATGTTTTCTTTAGTTATTTCCATAATTCATCCCCCTTTCCCTTTTTGTTGCGAATGCGTATAGTTGGCGCATGTGCGTGCAGTGGGATGAAATATGCCGTGTAAACCGTTCTTCGAAGAAGCACCAAACACAGCTCCATCCAATTATTGCTCTCGGTAAAACATACCCAAAATTCCGGGCCAAATCATTTTTCTACGGGATAGTGTTTATGAACGCATTTTTTTTTCATATATTGCAATATTTCGCTATGACAGTCAATATATTCACATATCTCCCGTCGGCAGACTTGCCTTTTTTGCTATTAACATTTTTGCAGTCGTCAAAAACGTTCACCATTCATTGGCTTCGATGGAAAAACTTTAAAGGTAACATTTTGCTGCGCATCGGAAGAACTTACCATTACCTTTAATATTTATGTAATAGTACCTTACAATATTATGAAATAAAATAAAAATATTCCAATATTCACAATTTTTGTCCAGGAATGCTGGACATGTGGTTGTCTGGCTCTTTCCTTGAGTGTGTTAGTGTTTGTCCAGCTGAATATGAATACATGAATACTACAGCACACGAATACAATACAATACAGTACAGTCTTTGTCAAAAGTAACCAGGCTGCATGGTTTGCTTCTAGCTTGTATAGTGAAGCCCGTGTGGTTTTTTAAAGATCGAAAGGTGTTGGAAGGTAAGAAGACCTCCAGTCCTTACTTTTAACGACCATTTCAGCTTCATGGAAGTTGTAAGGGCTCCACTGTACGAGCTAGAAGTAAACCATGCAGCCTGGTTACTTTTGACAAAGACTGTACATGAATACAATACATGAATACGACAGACTCGAGTCGACTTCTGTCGTATTCATGTAAGCGCGACTTATAAGATGGCTGCTCCTAGTGGCTGAAACCGGAATTATGAGCCGCGTTTACGTGAATGCGACAGAAGTCGACTGCAGCCCACTTTTTGAGGGAAAGTTCGAAAGCGTCGAGGAAGGGAGTAAAAGACGAGTCACGCTTTTCCTTCTCAAAACCTGCTCTGTCCCTCAAAAAGTGAACTGGAGTCGACTTCTGTCGCGTTCATGTAAACGCGGCTATACGGTCTCTCCAGGCGCGGGGAAATCTCGCGATGGTGCAACGAACTGTGCCTGCGCCCGCTTCCTGTGTCCTCTGGAGGCTCTTGGCGCGTCTGTCCGGGTTCTCGAGACGTCGGAACGGAGAGGAAACTCGTGCGACGCTCGGCGGGGTGTTCACACTCTCGGAGGTGACGTAAACGTTTATTCAAGATTCGGTCGAGCGTGCATACGAGCTTCGGGGTGAATCACGCTCGTGCCAGCCAGCCATCCACACGCGCTTGTTGCGGCATTATGCACACGCGCCGCTGACGAAGCCGTGACGAAGCATCTGACAAGGCGTCGGAAACGGCATCTGTGTTGCGGCGTGCGCGACTTTACAGTGTGCTGCTGTAAGTGCGCAGTTTCAGCCCCGTAAACATGCCGAAGCGTCATCGCCTGGCAGCTGTTTTGTCACGCAGAACCCCCCTTAAAACCCGCTTTTGCGCTTATACTTTTGGGTCGTGTCTCGTGCTTTGCTAGGATTTTCTTTGTTTGTACTGTACGATGTCGGTGCACGTCAAAGAGTCCCAGGGGGTCGAAATTTCCGGAGCCCTCCACTATGGCGTCCCTCGTAACCTGAGTTGCTTTAGGACGTTAAACCCCATAAACAAAACTGATTGCACAAATTACTGTGATTTGAGGACATTTTTAATTTCTTTTTGGCGCTCTTTCCGACGTCCCTGGGCTGGTTTGTAACGTGTGTTAGCGTGATTCACGCGCATAATCGCATGTACTGAATGCAAGCCCCATGTAACACGTCCAGGATCTGATTTGCGCGCATGATTTGCGCTAATTAGATCGGCGGATTACAACTTTGAATGACCACACGACCAATTTCGCTCAAAGAGCAGTTCGTCGTAAGCTAGACATGAACGAAAATTGAAAGAGGTCATCGCCATCGCCGGCTGTCTTCGCAAGTTTCACTGCGGCGACGTCAGGCGAAAGTTCTTGTTTCGTAAAACAGGAAACGAAGGATTGCGCGGGTGACTTTGGTATCGCTACCGGTAATGCGCTTCTATGGCGAGAAGGTGATAACGAATACTAAGTGTGGAAAATTTAACGAAGCAAACCGACGACGTTGGGCCTCATCACCTACGTCCTTAGTTTAAGCTGTCATCGTCATCATCGTCAGCCTGACTACACCTACTGCAGGGCAAAGGCCTCTCCCATGTCTCTCCAATTAACCCTGTGCTTTGTCAGCTGCGCCCACCGTATCCCCGCAGACTTCTTAATCTCATCCGCCCACCTAACTTTCTGCCACCCCTGCTACTCTTGCCTTCTCTTGGAATCCGCTCCAGTACGAGGACCAGCGGTTATCTTGCCTTCGCATTACATGCCGCGCCCAAGCACATTTCTTCCTCTTGATTTCCACTAGGATGTTATGAACTCCCGTTTGTTCTCTCACCCACTCTGCCCGCTTCCGGTCTCTTAACGTTACACCTATCATTTTTCTTTCCGTAGCTCGCTGCGTTGTGCTTAAGCTGAACCCTTTTCGTTAGCCTCTGCGTTTCTGCTCCATAGATGAGTATACCGGTAAGATAGAGCTGTTGTATACTTTTCCCCTGAGGGATACTGGTAACCTGCCATTCATGATCTGAGGGAATCTGCCATATGCGCTGCACCCCATTCTTATTCTAGGTATTTCCCTGCCATGATCCGGATCAGCGGCCACTACCTGCCTCGCTACCAATTGTAAACTGATATTACCTTGTTAGTGTGTTGAACATTTCCTCGGTTTCCTGCATGTTGATTAAGACCTACCGTTCTGCTCTGCCTGTCTAACTCATTGATTTAGAAAAAACGTCGTTTATCTTTCGATTACTGAGCAGTTGAAAGCGTCCTCTGATGCTCCAAACGAATGTGAACAGTCACTAAAGGCTTAGCTGTCGAGTTTTATTTACTATAGCCGGACCTCGGAAGTTCGATCTTTTTTTGGGCGTAATGTTGACGGGAAGACGGTTCGAATAAGCCGGAAGTTCGAATTAAGCGAGTTCGAACCAACGAGCTCCAACTATAAGAACAAAGCTTTCACGAAGATGTCCTCAGCGTCTGTTTGAAATGGGTGCGGTCATTTGTGGACAAGCGAAGAGTCCGCGCGGTCGTCGCTGCGGCTGTATAGTTGGAATGGCGACGCTCCTTTTTGCCAAGTGCATTATTCCTTTAATATTTCGCGGTCTCATTTCCTGCCGTCCCGTTAGCGTTTCGAGAAAACTGGTCTGCGCGCCATTACGCCCGAGAGCTTCCTGTAGAGCGGGCCGTTTGTGATGCTTGGCGCACGTATACGCGCGCCCGCGCATGATATAAATGCGTACCGGTTTCCAGTGGGGCCGCTTCTCCGCGCTGGCTGCGTAATAATACATGCGCGCTGCGCGGCCGGCCTCGGTTCGAGCGCCGCTGATGGCCGTAAAAGACGCGTGTATAGTGACTCATTTATCGCGATCGCCTTGAGCTGTTTGGGACGGGGAGAAGAATGAAAGATACGCCATCTTTGCCGCGAGGGGGCGCCGCCTCACGACCTGCTCCTTTCGTGTTGCTCTGACCCTTTCTTTCTTTCTTTCTTTCTTACTCACTCACTCGGTCGTCTTTGCCGGTGAGACGGCGATCACCTGTTGGCGGCGCGGACCTCGCAGATGGTATCGGCGCCGCTTGCGAAAGCTCGCTGGCACTGAGGCTCGCTTCTACTACGCTCGCTTCCTGGGCACGTGGCGTACCGACGTGTAACAACGGCCCGCACGGCCCGAAATTGTAGCCGTCGTGTCTTACACTCGTCCGTGCCACCCCCCTCCCCCCCCACCACCACCCCGCTTGAAGTGGGGCGCATTGAAGCACGTGTGTCTGGTGGCATACACATAGTCGGGCCATAAACCGCGGCCCCTTCATCGAGCCAGATTTTATTTCTTGAGCTAGACTGGCCAACACTTGCGCGAGGGACTGTTAGTAAGGCTCACTTCGGAGACTAGCGTGTATGCGTACATATACTTTGCATAAAAACAGCACAGCAGACGGGACCAAGAAGATAGGACACAAACACAGGCGCTTCTCTTCTTGGTCCCGTCTGCTGCGCTGTTTTTCTGCAAAGAATATACCAACTAGCCTTGCTTGTTCCCCTCTTGGGTGTACATATATGCTGTGCTCTAGGAGCTTTGTGTGGCGGGTGCTCGCACACTGTTCGAGAAATTTAGTCCGCAGAACTTTGGTGCGTTGTGTTTTCTTGAGCGTGCTTAAAAAAAAATCGATACAATGTTTGGGCGCACAGTCGTTGTCGAAGGCTTGCTATAGCCTTTCCACGCGTCACCCGAAGCATTGCGGTTGTCGTTTTCGTGTAGTACTATAGAGCTCCTGCGTAGCCCTTATAGTGGCCTGACTCCAATGTCCTGCCGCTGTATTTTGGAAAGAGTAGAAAGCTGTACGCATCACGGTCTACAACAGCCTTGTGCAGAGCACAGACACTGGGCCTGAGTCGCTTCGATGGCCTCCCAGCTCGCGCCCTGTCAGAACCTCTGTTAACGCTTCTGTAGCTCGGAAAACAAAACAAAAATGGAGGAGATACTTAAGCCCCGCTTTGAGGGGACGAAATAGCGTCTGTTAGTTAATTCCTATAATTTTCGGCTTTGCATTCGCAGATACCCTGGAGTCCTCATACCACTCCTGGAGCAGTGTTACAGCGGTCAAGTGATGCGCCACTGCCCTGCGGTGGCAGGTGATGCCACCGGTCGGGCTTGTGCTTGTGGGCTTGTGCGGTCGGGTTGCTCATCCCCAAGAAACCTCTCGCGACCAGTCATTAATTGAACTGCCGCCTCAGTTTGCCCACAATCCGATGGGCAGGTTGTGATGCATGCCGTAAGGTCACATGACCTAGGTGACCCACATAGGTAGCTTCTGCGGCGAATATTTCGTCCACAGCGCCGTCGACGACGGCGACACGGGATTTGCTGCAGAACTGCATGGAGCCTTAACGCTGTCACATTAGAAGGCGTGAAAACAGAGAAGGGGTGAGCAAGGGATAGAAGCGTGATGGGCACGTGACTTAGAGAGGTCGCGCGCGCGACTCGTGTTCATCGCGCATGCCGCTGACGAATCGTGTGCTGCTGGCGAGGCGATGCGATGCGATCTGCGCGTTGCGAACAGCTGTTCGTCGCCGTGTGACGAGGCGCGCTAACGACGTTGCGCGCTGCTTAACGCCTCCCCCCTCCCTTCCTGCCCCCTTGGCGACTGGTGGCAGCTGTTCTCGCGTGAAGAACTCGCGCGATACGCCACGGCGGAGGCTGCCGCATGGCGCTAATGAATAAGCTGAGACTTCTCCGAAGCGACGCAGCCGGCTGTCCCATACCTTGCGCATCTGGCTCTGAGAAGAGGGGCGTAAAGCCATCTTGCCAGCCGTTTTCTTTCTCTTCTTCGGTCTCCCTCGCCCCCCACCCCCCTGCTGCTGGCTGTTTCCGTGACACTATGGAATGGCGTTTTGCTGGTCCATTAAAAGTTGGCATTCCATGTTAATTAACCATTAGTATGACACGCCACTTTCGCCAGGCGTGTTTTTTTTCCTGGAAGCCAGGAGAGCGCCTCCGCGAGTGCATGTCCGTCTCGAAAATTACTGAGATAAGACGCTGCGAGGATGCCGTTTTCGTGGCTGTGGCTTCCTCTATTTCTGGCAGCGGAGTCATGTATCCAAGAAGCCCCCCCCCCCCCCCCCCCCCCCCCCCCCCCCCCCCCCCCCCCCCTCCTCCTTCCACTCCCCTCCGCAAGTTGCAAGGAATAACTTTGAGCCCCGCCCCGAAGAAAAAAAAAAGTTACGTGCTTGTGGCAGCGTTACCAGTGGGAAAGCCTCGAAGTCAAAGGTGTTTGTTCTCTGAGGGAAGCTGCTTCACGCCGCCTCTAAGTGCCTACTGCGTATGGACGCGCTTCAGCAATGAAACTGCAGCGATCGAGTTTCGTGGCGGGAGAGTTGTCCTGACTGTCGTAGGCCGGTCGATACCGCTTAAAGGGCGACTGCATAGATTTTAGAAATCGACGAGCTAAAAGGGAAACTGCATAGGTTTTAGAATTCAACGAGCTTAAGAGGGTCGCATGTGTGAAACTTGCAGGTAAAGCATGCGAAGTCTTTTTGGGCTAGCACTTGAAATAGTGAAGTAATCGCCGATTAAAATCCGGACGCCCTTCAAGCTTCTCTGCAGCGGACAACGCCAAGTGGGGGGCGAATGATGACGTCATCGAAGGTACCGGTGCATTTCCAACGCACAAACGCTTGCTTTGAAGGAAAAAAAACGCCATCGAAGGCAAATCCTGCCGAGAGTTGTTTGGCAGCGTCTAACGAGTCAGGGCAGGGTGTGCATGGCTGACGACAGCGGTAATTTGAAATCATACCTTCCGTGACGTCACGCTGATTTTCCCTGCACTTCTCCGGTGTATTGAGGAGAAGCGCAAAATTCAATCGTCGATTACGTCACTATTTAATGATAGTGCAAAAACACTTGGCATGCTTTACCTATAGCCTATATAGATTTGAATCCTTGAATATCGCGAAATTTTCAAAAAAGTGCTGCAGTTGCCCTTTAATGGGGTCGAATGTGTGAAACCTTGCTGGTAACGCGTGCGAACTCCTTTAGGGCTAAGCATTTGAAATGGTGACCTGATCGCCGGTTGAAATCGAGACGGTAATCAAGCTTCTCCGCAGCGCACAGCTCCAAGTGCGGGGGAGGGGCATCATGACGTCATCGAAGGGACCAGTACCAGTACTGTGGTTAGCGCTGGACGCTTGCATCCATTCCTGCAGCTTTGGCGACCTCGTGTATGGTTTTTCTGGTTGAAGTGGGTAACCCTGGGCGCGCAGAGCTCAGAAATGGTTAGTGTGTAACGGACGCGGACACGTATAATAGTGCGGCCAGGAAGTAGCGCAGTAACTGTCTCACATCTCGATGGACACCCGAGCTGCGCCGTAAGGGAAGGGAGGAAGGAGAGAGTTGAAGAGAAAGAGGTGCCGTAGTGGAGGTCTCCGGAAGAATTTCGACCACCTGGGGACCTTTAACGCGCACTGGCGTCGCGCAGCCCAAGGGCGACTTTCGCGTTTCGCCACCATCCTTATGCTATAGTTGAACGGCTAACGTGACACGCTACGCAGGGAGAGAAGGTTATCTGGAGAGAAGGAGGGGGGGGGGGGGGAGCGCTGCCACTGCGCAGAGCAGCCAGAGTGCCCGGCTCGCACATCCTGCGCACCTGTCCACTTGCGCAACATCCGCGGCTCCCTACTAATGAGCGGACGCCCCTGGATGGCGCTGCAAGGAGGACTCTTGTAGGGTGCCTTCGCTGGTGTGCCTCGGCACCCTAAACTCTTGGGAAGGCGTTGAGGCGCGCCCACTCTCTCGGCGAGTTTGAATAGTGTTTCGAGGCTTCGTCGAATTTGTCTGCTTATGGATCGAGCCTCTCGCCGATACATTCTGAGTCCCCCATGCTGTCCCCCACCTGGGACTACCTAAATGGGCCACCTGCCGTTCTGGCTCTTGGGTGCTGCTGTTCGTGTTTGCTTGTCCCGGTACTTTGCACTGTTTCGGTGCGTTTTTTGCGTGGTCTGGAGGTGGGTTGTTTGTGCGCCTCATTCACTTTCCGGCATGCGGGAGATGTGGGGTTCGATCCCCGGTGCCGCCGGGTACCCACCGGTGATACAGCGGGTACGAGCTTTCTTTCCCCTGGCCTGGTGCTCGGTTCCTTGGGATGAAACGCATGGATAATGGTCTTTGACAGCACCTTGAATGGACGAGAAACAACAACAAAAAAAAACACCTTGTGCCGTACGGCGCTCATAAACGTCATCATCATTTACTCTCCGTCACTGTGGTAGCCGACCACGCCTGTACCGTTGCTCCCTGTAAGGAGTAGCTTATCACTCGAAACACAAATGAGTAAAAAAAAAAGGAGTAAACTGTCCTCTAGAGCACTCCCGTTTATAAAAGAAAGTGCGCTAGAGGACAGTATTGCATTTTTACTCCCAGATAGGTCTATTTGTGTTGTACCTCACTTCCTCATTTGCGTTGTACCTCACTTCCCAAAGGCGCTGTGTGCAAGTACAGACGTGGTTGGAAACAGAGCGTCAGCGTCGGCGTGTCTTGGTTGAGGCAGCGGGCAGTGCGTGTTGCCTGCGCAGCCTTTGCGGGGGACGGGATTTCTCGCCCCGAAAATAATTCCCACGCCCCTCTTGCGGCGTGTTTGTGACGACACCAGCTGCTTCTCCGAGATGCTGTGTAAGCGTGCGAGTTTCACCTCGGCGGCCACGTCAAGGGCGCGCGCGAACGTCTCCGCGAGCCTGGACTTGGATAACGTGTTTGGAGCTCGCCGCAGAAACCCGGTCGCAACGAACCCTCTGTAAACAAACAGGCAGTGACTCACGTTACCCCTGTCGAGAGCAACTCGGAACGTAGTGACGAATCAGCGGCTGTTTATCGTGTTTTCGCCCTCCGCGTAGTCTCGGGTGGCGGAAGGGGGGGGGGGGGGGGTACCTCAATGTTGTTGAGAGCGGAAGGGGTCGCTGGTTTCGTTTCCCACCGCGGTGTACACTGCGCTTTTCACCGTGGGAGAGGAATGCGCCGCTTAGCCGCGGATTTATAAGTTGCCCGCCGTCCGAATTAATTCAGGAGCCGGCTCTCCCCTCTGCCGGTTAGATCGACTGAGCCTCTACGGAGGGGCCCTGCATTTGCATGTACACGCGCACCCCGCATGCGAGATATGTTCCGCACAGTTATATACCTTCTCTCGCGCACCGAAAACCGTGCAGCTGTAAGAACGGCAGAGCTGGCTGTCGTCGACTGCCCGTCGGCTGCATTCGGAAAGTCGTTCGCACGTGACAGCTGCGTAATGAGTGACCGGCTAGCATCGCGTGGTTACCGCGTTGTTATACACTCTAAACAGAAACGTGTGAAAAGAGAGTAAGTCGTCCTGTAGCGCACCACCTTTTATACAAGGGAGTGTGATATAGGATATCTTACTCCCTTTTTACTCCCTTGTAGGCGTATTCCTGTTTAGAGTGTAGCCTTTTACGGAGCATCGCAGTAGCGTAAAGTTTGGCTACTTGGTTGAGAATTTGCACGGGACAATCACTAGATTGTCCTGCGTGCCTCCGTCCTAAGCGCCCGTCGTTTACTTCTGGCGCAGCGTTCCGAAATTCGAATCACCTACTAACCCGCTTTTCTGCTTCAGTTGCTTACCGTTGCAACTTGCTTGCCACCGCCGCACGGTCGCGGAGCCAATCACGATTACCCGTGCAGCCGGCTTCGTAAGCTGTGCCCTTGGATTAGCCGAGGCCGGCGCTCAGAGTCACTGCACGCTTTTAGCGAAACGGGGTTGTAGTTCTGTTACGCGGCGGCTTTCGAGTGAGAAGGCGGAAAGTTTCGCTTCGACGCCTCGCTACGCAACCATAGCGGTTCTCCGCGCCGCTGCTGTGCACACGGTCCGCTTGAATTTGCGGCAGCGTCTTCTTCTTCGGCGTGTAGCCATATTACGTCGTGTGCAGTTACAGCCCGCTCGTAACCGGTCCTCTCGTCTCGTGATGGCGTGGAAGGGAGGGTGAGGGTTAGAGAGAGAAGGGGGTGTAAGTGCGATGGATCTGCCGTCGTCGTGCATCACCCAGAGGAGAAACCGGTAATGACGAGGCCACCACCACTACCACCACACGGCGGCGCATGCGGATTCTGTCGCGTCGCCGTTTTGCTCGCCCCTTTTACCCGCTAACCGTGGCGTAGATCGTCCTCGTCGCGTTGAGTAGGTCGAAGGAGGAGGAAGAAATTCTCTCTCTTTCTCTCTCTCTCTCTCCTCCCGTGCGCCCCCTCACAACACCGGCATCGCCGATCTCCGATGTTTGGCAAGGAGGCGGGGGAAAGCACCTGCGTTCGGGGAGACTCGTCGTCATTCGCGAAAATATCCCCGCGCCCGATAAAGCGCGCGGTCGCTTTGTGCGCGGTGGATGCATATACTGTTACCGGCGGCGCGCTGCACAGGCGGCGGGAGTGTGTTTACCACGGTGCACGCGCGCTGTTTGCACTGAGGCGTTCGAGTGGTGCGAGATATTGCGGCGATAGTCGGTCCGCTCATCACCTCGTGCCAACGGAGAATTTTGTTTTTGGCCGAGCCGCGGCGCTTGCTGCTTCTTTTGGCGTATCTCGTGTCTTGCCGCCGTGCGTATACCGTCTCTAGAACCAGTGAGGGACCGGAACGAGGTGTCTTTGCGAGCCTTAAAATGGCTGAGCTGGTATGGCGCTGTGATCATTCACCTGTGTTGCGATGGGAATGGCTAATCTGGTTGCGGGAACCGCATGCGATGACGGTTTCTCTTTTATTCGTGTTCATAAGCATATCTTGTAAAACCAGTTGGCGCCAGCGAACGCTCAGTTACGATTTGCCGTCCGTTGTAGTGCTGATTGGTATCTCCTCTTATAAGCTCTATGCCTCACTGTGCCGTGACCCTGGATTTCTCTCGCCGCCGCCGAGAGTCAGGACCTTTCGGCCGTCGCGGGTAGCCCTCCGGCTACCCTCTTTCTGTTGGACATTAAACGTTTTCCTATCCTATTCGTAAACCATCCTTGATGCCTCTCCGTACAGTCTCGATGCGCACAGGGCTCCCGCTCCTTTGTCCTCCTCTCCTCTTGTTTTCTTGTTTTATTAACGTTTTCAAGGTATGTATCATCATTATCATGACGTTTCGGCTATCACTCTGTCCTGCGCCTCGGTGGAACAGATCGGTAGCAGAGGTGGTGCGCCGTGAACGGTGGACCTATGTACAGTTTCGCGGGTGGACGGCGGTGGCAGGTGTTGGGGGCCCGGTTCTTGTCTCCAGTCTGTTTGCCCACTGTGGGGCAGCGGGCCAATGTGCAGCCTCCCAACCGACCAAGCACACACACGTGCACACATAGATACGATATCTCCGTAAACGGCTCCTTGTGCCGTGCAGTTCTTTCCCGCAGCGCATGGCAGCGGCCGGCATCTTTTGGACTGTGTGCGATGCAGCCTTGCAACGCGTGGCGAAACGTCAACGCAGTTATGTGGAAAGTTATTGGATCACTGTACCTGTTCTTTTTTTTTTTTGCGCCCGAGACGCCGTCCGACGCCTGCAGAAGCATCTCCGGTCCGTGTCATGAATCGGCAACCCTTACAAAAATTTTTTTAGACAGTCTGTAGACTCTCTGTAGAAAAATCCTAGAGAACAGTCTATAGGCAATGCAAATGCTATAGGCAGTCTATAGACAATCTATAGATGCATGGGCATACACTTTTGGTATACTTTTGTCTCTAGACTATGAATATACAAAAAGAAATACCTATAGGAAGTTAGTAGAGTCTGAGAAGTCTATAGACTGTTTATAGACCATTTTTATAAGGGAGCAAGTCGTACGAGGTGCACCGCGCTTGAAAACGGGGCGCAGATGTGGATCAGCCTCCCGTTGTCGTGTTCAACTGGGTGTTGTCGAGCAGTGGTGCTATCCTCAGCCCCCTTCACCACGCGCTGACCCGCTTTCTTGTCGAATCGAATTCGACGCCGGATTTTGTTCGTGAGCTTCTCTCCGGCGACACGCCCTGTATCTGTGGACGGGTGTTTATTACCGCGACTAGAACTCGGCAGTTCAGTTCCGGCGTTTATAATCCGACCGCGGCGCGCACAGCTGCCGAGCGGCGACGCCGTGAGTGACGAGACCGCTCACCTGCGGCGCTGCGATGTCTGCAAATTGCGCGACAGAGCCGCTCCGTATATAGGCCGCAGCAGAATTGCCAACCCGCAACGCCACCTGCGTGGTTCCGAGAAACTGCTGTTGCATTCCGAAGGAACTGATGACTCTGCCGCCAGTGCGTGTGCTCCGAAGGTATTGCTCCGTCCCAGAAGGCGCGAAACAACTAAGAAAATGAATCATCGTGTCAGTAATATCTTGAAAAGAAAAAAACAACATCAGCGCAAAAAGACAGCGGCTCCTTGGCCGCCTAAAGCATTGCTAGGCAGTGTGGTTCACACCGGCATTTACCGTTTCATTGTATGCGCGTCTTGCGATGTAATTGAAGTGTAGCGGGCGAATTCTGAAGCTTTCCAACACATTTCGTAAACTGCCTTGCAGCACCGCGGGAGTACGTCCAGTCCGAATGCCATTCAAAGCCTCGAATGCCATTCGGCTCAGATGCCGTTCCAACGTATAGCACCTGTATTAATTTCCTTCCATCCTTGATATACGCAGCGGCTCGGCCTGTGTGGGGAGGCTGACTAAGGAAAACTGCGCGTTTCCACTCGCAATGCTGTTGCGGTCAGGGTGCGGCCTAGTCTGGCTGTTCAGGGAAGAGTGACAGAACGCCTAATTGAAAACCTGGCTCGGCGGAGCGGTCTGTGGATTGCCTCCAGTTTTCCTCATCACAAGAATGCCACTTCAGCATGCCCTCGTGATCGTGTGTGCGTGTGTGTGTGTGAGATAGAGAGGGGATGAGATACGCTCACGACGTAATCAGAAGGAAAAAAAGAGTATATATATATATATATATATATATATATATATATATATATATATATATATATATATATATATATATATATATATATATATATATATATATATATATATATCGGTGCTCTTTGGCCCTGCAAGATGCGTTCCTCTTCAGTGTTTGCGAGCTGATAGCCGCGGCGCACTTCAGGAAACATCGGAGAGAAAAAAAATGAGCAAAAAGTAATCTCGCGATTTTGAAGACGGCCATGGGCACTTAAACGCTATATAGCTCATGCTATCATGAACGGCAATGAGGCGAATTCAGCGAACTCTCCATTAGCCCCCAAGCGCTGGGTGATTGCGTTGTTTCTGTACCGGGCTCTCCGGACCACTTCTGCGGACTTCGCACTGAGATCCGCCTCCCTTCTTCGAATATCTGCTAGGCGCATTTCCGCCCCTGTACTGAGGGGCTCCTGGCTTTTCTGTCTTTTTTTTTCTTTATTTCGCGGGTTTCGTTCGTGCAGTCGCTCAGAAAGCGGGAGTCGTGGCAACTCAAGTGACGTTTGCTGCTGCTTTTTTTTTTAAGGCGAAAGCCTTTTATGGCTCATGACTCGCCATCGTGTGCGTCCGTCCGCGGCACCCGTCAATCATCACTACGATAGTAAGAATGGTTAATGGTTACTTGTAAGTCAGTAATGATAGATAATGGTGTAGTAGTAGATGTGTCAACAGTGGTTAATGATAATTGATCAATTAGTTAATTGTCATTAGTTTATTAGTTAATGATACCCAGTAAACGCGCAAACCCACTCAACGCGCACACTGTGCATGCGCAGTGCCCCCATGCGCAATCCTCAGGAGGCTTAACAACGGCGCATGCGCAATGACGTCACAAGATTGCGCAATGGTCGTACCACCCACAGCTCTCTCTCCTCAGTTGCTCTCTGAACGTTGGTCGAGGAAGGATGTCGCCCGCTACGAAACTCGCTCGTGATGCCGAACGCTTCGGAACCACGCCTACCGAGGGGATCCAGAATGCTGAGCGCACTCTGCGCACTTCCTTCCGTATTGCACCTGTTCGTTCTCATTCACGCTAAAGTCGCGTAGTGCTCGGCAAGCAGGAACATGGCGGGAACTATAGCAGGCGACTAATCGTCGTGTGCCGAATTGCATAGACGAATTTCCGCACGTTGTGGCAGTTAGTTCGTAGGGCCTGCATTAACGGCTTTCAAAAATTTTTTTTTTCTCTTTGCTTGTTACTAGCTTACGGAGAGTGGATTAATTAATTCGTTAACTTACTATACTGCTTGTCGTTTTCTTTCCTTCGTCGACGGGACACGCGACGCCGACCTTTTACTTTCTATTTCAGCTTACGGCACTGAAAGCAAAGCCCTCTCGTGGCCTGCGCTTCGGCTGCTGTTATTGGCCATGGCAGGGTCGTCGGTCGGTCTAACCGCTGTCGCGAAAGCCTTTTGGAATCCTCCATACCGATTGGTCAAGGCCAGCTGTCTAGCTTCGACTGCGTCACACGGCTCTGCCGAGCGGACACATGTGTACAGGCTCTGTTTGCTCCCGCCATAACGGGGCAAGTGCTGCTGCTGCTGGAGAGTTTGTCCAGCCTTTGACGTCACCGAGTCCTTCTCTCCTCCGATTTCGCTGGGCGCGCCGCGAGCTTATCTTCGGGAAGTATGCGGAGGAGCGGTGAATGGGGTGTCGCTGCGCGGGGCTCGCGGCGGTGACCTTTCGTCAGCTGGTCGAGCACTCAAGTCGGTCACGGCACAGCTCATGACGTCATGCAGGTTGCGTGTTTGCGGGTCGCGTGAGGAAGATCGGAATGCCGCCGTGTTTTTAGACAAGCTAGTCCTTATGCATTGCTCCTAAGGCTTTCCTTACTTCCTCCTTCGTTACTGGCGGGATGTCCCATTGCTGTGCGCCACTGCCTCTGTCATTGACGTTCTGATTACATTGGCGACTGTATAGATTTGTGCAGAACACTTCGGCTGCTTTAATTACTGCGGTTCCCAACACCCAAATGCACGGCGACTCTCAGCATCAAACTTGCTGAGGTACAAAGGACCTGCGCAGACTCACAAATAACTTTATTGGGACAAACAGAAGGAATACAAACTGAAAAAAAGCCAACGAATCACACAAGCGTTCGTTGCTTTTTTTCTGTTTATATTCCTTCTGTTTCTCTCAATATAATTATTTGAGAGTCATGCGCATGTCCTTTGTTTCGTATGTGGTTAGTCCTTGTCTCTATTGTAGCGTAATAGCGTTGTTTCTATTATAGCTCCAGTAGCCATCCCAGCAGTCCTAGCTTCGTTTGGTATACGCATTCGGGTCGAGTCGAGGTCGGGATATGGCGCAACCTAACCTTATGACGCGTTGACGTGAACTCTTTCTTGATGAGTCGAGATCGCTGATCGTTGAGTCGAGACAGCAGAGCCATTCGAACGGGTTTTTTTTTTCAGGCCAGTGTGCTCATGCGCGACGCCGATGGCGATTGCCTTTTCTTTTTTTTTTACTTTGCCTGATGTGTCAACCCACTTCGTGCTTGACTCCGCCCTTGTAAAACTGGTCTGTAGACAGTCTATAGACTTCTTATAGACTCCCTTGCCTTTCTATAGATAGTTCCTTGTGTCTATTCACAGTCTGTAGACCCTCTGTAGACAAAAGTCTACTAAAAGTGTATGGCCATAAATCTACAGAGTGTCTCGAGACTGTATACTGGATTTTTATTGCCTATCGGCTATTCTTTAGGATTTGTCTATAGATTATAGACCTTATAGAGAAAAGTCTGTTGACAGTCTATAGACTGTCCAAAGAAATTTTCGTAAGGGTTAACTGATCGATGCCCGCTCAGCCTGACCATCTATTGCATGCATGGGAGCGAGCTTTTTTTCGGTTTCGAGTAAGCATAAGTAAGCGCACTTTGTGATGTGCCGAGCAACCATGTACCGTTCCGACGCACGAAGAGTTTTTCGTGATACGTTTGGTTTGGTTTATGAGGGTTTAACGTCCAAAAGCTACTGAGGCTATGAGGGTCGCCGTAGTGAAGGGCTCCGGAAATTTCGGCCACCTGGGGCTCTTTAACGTGCTGAATGACATCAAGTAAAACTTTTGTTTGAGCTAGTTGCTTCATCTTTGAACGGATACGTACTTGCGCGAAGACGACGGGACAGAGCAAAGGAACACACACGACATATACAGGCGCTCTGTATATGTCGTGTGTGTTCCTTTGTGCTGCCCGTCTTGTTCGCGCAAGTACGTACCCGTTCAAAGATGACTGACATCGCACAGTACTCGGGGCTCTAGCATTTCGCCTCCATCGAAATGTGACCGCCGCGGCAGGGATCGAACCCGCGTCTTTCGGGTCAGCAGCCATGCGCCATAACCACTGAGCCACCGCGGCGTCGTTTTTCGTGATGCGTCGGTGTCAGGTATGTCTACCTCCCACTTGGCGTTTGGGCGCCACTTTTCGACTATTGAGAGGTTCTGCGATAACCGCTGCATTGTACGAAAATGGGCGAGGACTTGAAACGCTCAGTAGAAGAGCTTGACTATTGTTTTTCAACTCCAGGAGAAAAAAAAAAGTAAATGAAGCAAAGGTGTGACAACCGCCGGGGTGCGCACGGGCTGAGTTCTGTACACGGTTCATCGCGCATTGTCACGTGCGCAGGATTCCTTCTACGAGCAGTTGCCGACAGCGATGACGCACGCTCTGAGAATTGGTTAAACAGAGAGAAGACAATGAAAGCGAGCCTATGGGACGGAGCTTGTGCCGACCGTGCGTGCTTTGGCGAGCTGTCAGCCCGTTGTCTGGTTCCTTTGAAGAGTCGCTGGCGCGAAAGAGTGTCGCAGAGGAAAAAAAGCAAAAAAAAAAAAACATTCTGGGCCCCGTCTCCGGCTGTTGTCGCCTTATCAGGCTTGATGCATAAACGATCGTCGGCGAGTCGTGGTACAAGTTGGCGCGCTGAAAGTGTGGGTCGATGTGAGCTGCGCGTGCCGACCGACAGCACACATGGCGCGCGAATGCCTTGGTGATCGATAGATGTGTGACTCGCACAAGTGTACAGAGCGCCGTTGCCTGCGGCGGCAGTAATAATCAATGTGTTCAAGGGTTTCCCTTGTGTTAGATCCGTGCACCTCAGAGAGGGAGAACGGTTTTTCCATCGGGTTCAGTCTGTGTTTTTTTATGTACAATACCAACGGCCTGGGCTACGGGTACGCCGTGCATTGAGAGGCTCCGGATTAATCCCGAGCATCGGGATTTTTTTTTAAATTTTTTTTTCGACGCGTACAGGAATTTTAGGAATAAACCATCGGGGGCAAACGTGACGTCCCCCCCTCCAAGTTCCGTCCCTTGCCACTCTATGTAGAGGCGCCACCTGACATGAGAAGCGTTCTGTCAGGTGGCGCCCCCACGCAGAGTGGCACGGGCCGGAACTTGGAGGGGGGGGGGGTCTGTTAAATTTGCCCCCGATGATACATGGGCGTTTCACGTTCCGCCTCCATAGAAATGCAGCCGTGGGATCGAACCGCGCCACATTTTCCGTATCCATCCAAGTGACCCGGACTCCTTCGATCGGGAATTACCGCTTTTGTGGCGAGATCTTGAATCTATATCATATGGTCTGGGTCTGTCAGGGCAATCCCAAATTAGTGCGCATTTGGAACCTTGCGCACTAATTAGTGCGCATTTGGAACATGGGAACCTTGGAACCACCTAGAGGGCAATAACCGTGTAAGGAGGGTATACGGCGAGAGCGTAAGAATGTGCAACCTGAGAGAGTGGTAACCGTGCAAGGAGGACGGTTACCGTGGAAGGGGTGTACGGCGAGAGCTGAGTGCGTAATCGGAAGACGGTTACAGCGGGACTCACCCGTTTCTTCCTGAATACGGTACAGTGCAGATGCTGGGTGGGAGGAGACGTCACGACAACGCAGTGCGTCATTGTGCTACCTAATGAAATGCGAACGAAATGGCCTTGCGGCTTTAAAATTTGCGCGGCCCCATGCGCTTCCGCCGCTGGCGCAGATCCATGTTGCGCCGTGCCTGAAGGAAGCGACGCGTTTGTTCCTGTGCCAAGCACCGACGGTCAGAGCCAAGTAGTTACGGACGCTGTAACAACGTGCCTTTCAGTTGGAGTAGTTGACTGCGCGTAAGGTATAACCGCGGAAAAGATCTTTCTTTCTTTTTTTTTCTACGCTACGAACGACCGGGTCGTTATCACGTCTCTGACGTCGTCCGGTCTCTCATTTCTGTCCGCACAGGGTTGCGAAAGCAAGCCTTCCCATCAAAAAGATATTAGCCGGCGCGCTGCGCAGTCGCTCTTTTTTGCGTCACATCCTTCGAGACGGAACGGGAAGACGGCCGTCGCCAGCTCTCCATTTAACTAGCGGCGCGGAGTTCCTCGTCATAAACTTGTCGAGGAAGGTGAGCGCTGCTTTCCTTCCAAATCCCTGGACGGAGAGACGCGAAATTGTTCCGGTTACTTTTCCATTTTCCGCGCCCTAATGTTGCATTGTTGCGGTAAAGCCGCGCAGATTGTCAGAACTGCGCGTTCCTCACCCCTCTCGTTCCCCCTTCATCGTGCTGTTTGCGCCATACTGCTTTCATTTTCCTTCGTCACGTGAACTTGATACCTTCCTAGAATTCGCGGGTCCCACCGAGCCTCTATTGCTGAGATGCGGTCGACCCCTTTAGGCCTATTTTCATTCGCTTGGAAAAATGGACATCGCGACGTGCGACTGCTTCAGAGGCGAAGGAACCATCGAGCTTTTCAGACCCCCATGCTCCTTTCCTAGTTGCGACCTGCAACGCCCGTCTCTGCTAACTGGATGACCAACGGTGTCCTCGGAGAGGATACTTGGACTCTGGCCTCAGCATTCTACGGCACAAGAAGCCATTCGACTGCCGCTGCTGAAGCATCCGGGGTTGAGACCTGAGGGTCCGTTCACGGCACTTATGTGCAGCGTCCTGTGTTTGTGCTTTTACCCTCCCGGTTCGGCTCTTCCTTGCTCCTCTTGCCTTTCCGTCCTTTTATCCCCATTGCTACGGAGCAGCTTGCTGCCGGCCAACTTTTTGTGATACTGCAGCAGGGGCTAGGCAGGAAAGGGAAGGAGACGGATTTTTGTCCCTGTCTTGTTGGGAGTGGTTTCATTGCTCGGGCTAGAGCTGCTAAGGAATGAGGGGGGGGGGGGGGTAGCTGTTGGGGTAGGCAAGGTGACAAAGTCTCTGTCTCCTTCTCTTTCCTGCCTAGCCCCCGCTGCAGTGCCACAGAAAGGTGGCCCCAAGTATAGGGGACTTGACTATTGTTAATCTATTTTCCCTCTCCTTTTTATTCTGCCATGCACCCCCGTTTGTCTCTCTTTACAGTGCGGTTTGTCAGGAACCTGGAACCTAATTCTATCTTGTCCGATGTACAGACCGTTTCATTATAAAAAGGAACAACTAGTTTTAACAAAAGGACGGATTCTATGGTTACTTCTGTACTATAAAGTTGAAAGTAGCTTTTGAATGTCATACGCCAATGAGAAAACTAATTAGAAAACCGGAATAGCTGTGCTTGTCAAATCAAATCTTTATTTTCCTTGGAATAAAGATGGGGCAGTCGCAAAAAGCTGCTCCAAGTGGCAGCTTGACGAGGCGACTGCCCCCACATCTTGGTAGCAGTTGGCATCACATTATACATAGTTCTCATACATTTGAAAACGAAATGACAAACGCACTCAGTTAAAATACACTCACTATAGATAAATGACATCACTGTCTTTGTAATGATAACTCATACTGTTGAATTAAGCAGAAAAGAAACAACGAGCAGTAATAACATACATGAAAGCAAGAACAAAGAAGGGAAAACGGAAATACAAAAAATACATGCAAAATATATGCAGACAGGAACTCACGCAGGCTTCTGCGTATTTTGAACACATGTAGATTTTACACAGCAAGATAACACAGCCCATGCTTGAGGAGTGATGATTGGATAATCATAATGTGTTCTCTCTACCTGTACACGCGCCCTGCATGCTCCATAGAGTCGCTTTTGAGGAATCCAGCCTCACTCAGTCTTCGCCCGGCGACAGCTGAGCGGTGTCCCTTCTGTGTCCCCCGTCGCTCGGGTGTCGTTCACAGCGCAAGCGGGACGACGACACTCGGCGACGCGGGAGGGGGGTCGAGTTTAACTCCCGGGGCCCTCCCGGAGCGCGTCGAGGCAGCCGCCGTGCCTTCTGCGCGCACTTGGTCGGAGCAGCGCAGCGGGCCGGATGATCGCGTTTGCCGTCCCCGGCGACGGGTGCGCTTTCGCTCGCGTCTCCATTGTTCCGGCGTGCCGCTGTGTTGTGCGAGTCGCGCGTACGGGTGTGCCGATTTGCTCCCTCCGGGAAGCGACTATGGCGCTCATGCGCGTGCCACTCTGTGTGAGGCACTGGCTAAACGGCGTCTTGTTTGAAATATATTGGAGAGTTTTGGCATAGCGGAGACGTACTGTAGCGTAGACGGGTACCTGATTACCGGATGCATCCTTCGCACGCGCATGGACATGGGTGGTAACTGCGCAGTTACCCTGCCTGTATACGTCTCCAATACGTCTCAGCTATGCTAAAAACGTCTATCGGACAGTTTTTGCACAGCGGAGACGAACTATAGTATAGAAGTATACCCTTATTACGGACGCGAGCTCGGGCTCAGTGGCTCCACCTGTCCCCACGCCTGCTGCATCATCGCACTGGATTTATATTCGCCCAGTGCACGATCTGTTGACACTTTGGTGCATACCAATGTCTTCACGGCGCTATAGTTGGGTTCGTGAATTGTGTAATAGTGACTCAGGTATGTAAAATGACTTGCAGCACGTGTTTGTTGTCGGGAGAGCTTTTTTTTTTTTTTGCCGCTTCTCGTAAGTGTTCATACCGCGCACTTTTCACGTATTGCTTACCACCGCAGAAAGGGCTTTAGTTTGCCTGTTTTACTTCCAAAATAAAAATACAGTTGGAAAGACTGCCGCGGTTTGCCAACAGCAGCGACAAAAATTCACTGAAGCATCTAATTCCATTGTGTGCTACCAATGCGGCAGCGTTAGGAGCTCCTGATGCTTTTGCCGGAAGTGACGTCACTTCCGGTTTGGTGGTTTCACTCTAGCCAATGAGAATGATCTCGTCTGGTGACGTCACTTCCTTCCGGCCAGTGGGAATGCTCCAGTTTGGTGACGTCACTGCCCTTCAGCCAACGGATGAATTTTATGACCGACGAGGTATTTTCTAATGCTCTCGCATTACAAGTGCGGGCTATCTCTGGGATGCAGTGCCACTGGCTGGATGCGCCTTCATCGCTTCGCAAACTGTAAACAAGAACAAAAAAAAGATAACAAATAGACGTAGTAGTACGAGGAGTTGCGACAGCCTAGCCGATATGCGCGAGCTGCGCGCGGCCCGTTTGCATGGTTGCCAGCGAAGACGCGCTTCATTCGCCGCTCGCTCGCGGCGAGTCCTTTGAGGGCGCGCATCCTTTGCGAGCTAATCAGAAGGCGCGGCACACGTAGCGGAAGCTGCCCGGGAAAATTCTTTCCTTTCTTTTCTACCTTTTTGTTTCTTTTCCTCTCGAGATCCCAGCAGGAAACCGAACCGCCGGCTGCCGGCGGGGACCTCTAGCCAAGATATTGCGCTGCAGCGCGCGAGATATTGGAAGAGAGCGGCAGTGCGCAGCTGCGCTGGCTGGCCTCGGAGGAAGTTCTCTCTCTACGTGCGAGGCTGCGTGGCGCGGTTGGACCATCGGCCGCCGCGGGCTCTGCAGATGATGAAATCCATGGGGGGAAGGGGGGGCTTCTCTGTATCACCCCACCTTGGAAAGAGAGCAAAAAGAAGAAAGGATCTAGAAAGCCGAATGCGCGGCGACGTGTCCGCGGATGCGCGCGCGATTTCTCCTCGGATCGCGAGGGGAGATGTGGGTCTCGGAACGACGCTCTCCGACGTTCTCTCTCGAAGCTTGATTGCGCACTGCGTGCGTTCGCTCACGTGGATGGCAGGGGAAGTGTTGTGGGCTGTGACCCGCTGTGGCGAGGAGCGCTGCTTTGTTTCGCTCGGCTCGGTAGCCGATAAAGCGCGAGAGCCGTGGACGAAATCGACTGTCGCGCTGTGTGTTATAGGGTTTCGTTTGTCGAGCGAGAAACACCGCACCGGTGGCCTAGTGGTTCAGCGTCAGCATCGTATGCGGATGCGGGAGGTGTGGGGTTCGATCCCCTGTGCCGTCGGGTACCCACCGGTGATGCAATGCGCGCAAGCTTCCCCTTGCCTGCTACTCGGCTTTTTCAGGGTGCGATGCCCGGGAAAGGGTCTTTGACGCCACCTTGAGTAAAAGAAAAATACCATGTGCCGTGGCGCTATTTGGCCACAGATGGCCTTGGGCCATAGCAATTCACTATCATCATCATCATCATCATCATCATCAGTTGAACGAGAATCTGTCGCGTTGCTGCAGATTGATGCTACTGCTGTTTGTTTGTTTGTTCGTTCGTTCGTTCATTTGTTTTCTTGTTTGTTTGTGGCGGTTTGGGCTAGCTGCTGGGACCTAGCGATGTGACATAACGCGGCAGAAAGAGAGCACAGATGAGAGACGCAGACTGCCCTGTTTCTCCCGCGCTGTCTCACATCTCTATGTTTGTTTGCGTCGAGGCCGACCGAGTGCGGACGTACAAGCCTCGGCTGAGGTCATGGAAATCGGTCGACACCATCGGCTGGAGGGGTTGCTTTGAAAGGACATTTGCCGCTTCGTTCTTGAGTTATATTCGCCTATCTCGTGGTTGGTTAGTGCGATAAACCTATACACCGAGCACAATCGGGGCACCGAAATGGGATGACGGTTGTTTCGGCTGAACCAGAGTCCGTCGATAGTGCTGTAAGAGTTCTGAAGGACTCTGGCTGAACATATGTTGAGTGGCATTCCGGGCTGCAAGAGGTTCACGTGCACTTCCTGCGTCGAGCATGCTTTGCTTTGGCGAGCCGTAAAAAAACTGAATTGGATTATTGGACGTCTTGTATGCAAAAAAAAAAAAAAATACAGATGGGGGTACTGTAGAAAAAAAAGCTGTCTTTAGACGGCTTGACGCGTCTACAATCCCTTATTTCGGCGGAGAGGCAGTGTCACATATGCATATATGCATGCATAAGCATATATAACATGCATATAGTATAGCACCGTACATATGCTTCAGTCACATGTTGCTCACTCGTATATTCCTTAGAGCGTTTAGAAACGGATATAACGCAGCCAGAGAATATTTACGTCGAAATCGTATATATCGGATCTAATTAGAATAATTTAAGTGTTGTCATTGTGTACTTAAGGAAGGCACTGTTTCCCGCAGTTTGAGCGCGGCGTCGGTACTAACCGGTCCTCTTGTGATATAATTTGGAGCTTTGCTTTGCAGGTGGCCGAGATTACTTTGTTTAGTTTATGGGGAGGTTTAACGCCCCAATTCGACTCAGGCTATGAAGGACGCCGTAGTGGAGGGCTCCGGAAATTTCGACCACCTGGGGTTCTTTAACGTGTACTGACATAGCACAGTACTCGGGCCTCTAGAATTTCGCCTCCGTAGAAATTCGACCGCTGCGGCCGGGATCGAACCCGCGTCTATCGGGTCAGCAGCCGAGCGCCATAACCACTGAGCCGCCGTGGCGGCCGAGATTACGTAGATTGCTTGCATACATAATTTTTGTATAATACGCATGTACTAGTGTTCTTAAATTTATTATTTTGTGGATATTTTTTGTACACATTCGGTGATTCACCGTACTGCCTGAACAACCAACAAGCACGCTGTGCTTAGGTTGAACGGGAAAACTCATGTACTAAATGAAGATGAATAGGTTTGATTTGATTTGTTTATATTTCGGTCGATTTCCTATTTTCTACACGTGAGTCAAGCGATATCTTTAGAGAGATCGTTAGCTGGGGTTGTGCCAGAGTTCTTAAAGAAAGTTATCTCGATGCTGTGTAGGAAGTGTTGTGTGTGTTTCAGAGGTATCCGGAGGTATAGAGCCGGCTGCTATACGCTGAGAGCCGCGCCTGCGAGTTACCCTCTCTCTCCAGCGCGCAGAGCAGAGCGGTTCGCTTTCTCTATGGCGGCGCCTCTTTTAGCGCCAGCTGAGTGGCAGCCTCTGCTCGCTGTCGGGCTGCTGCTCATCGCATGTACACTGGAAAACCGCCTCCGAGACGCCTGTACGCGCGTCTGTTGAGGGCGTCAGCTGCTTGTTTGCCCCATGTTTTATGCATGCCGCTCCTGTCTCAGCCGGGCCACCCAAGCGCGGATCCGCGAGGCCACGACGCGCTCGTCAGGGGGTGACGCGCTACCACTTGCTTTCGATGTCGAGTGGCGGGCTTTTCCCGAGGAGAATTTGCCTTTTGGCGCAGATTGCCGAGAGGCGCGGGCCCAAGTGGTGCATCACCGTATTTGTGCGTACAGGTGGTCCGGGGAAGCGGATGTCGTAAAAGAGGGCGAGAGTGTGTCCGTGCAGCCTTCGGCACTAGCCTGGGTACCGGCGGGATCCCGGTACAAGTGTAGCTCTCGCTAGCTAATCCGTGGCGGTAACGTTGTTGGTTATTCTCGTGCTAGAGCAACGCCATTGCCCCGACCGCTGTGAAAGGAGGGGGGGGGGGGGGGGGGTGTTGCTCATGAGGTTGAGGTTCATTGATGGGCACAGACATAGCATAGCACATGGACGCCTTTGCATTCCGGTCTCATCGAAATACGGCTGCGGGGCTAGGAATCGAACCGGAGACCTCGTGCCTACTAAAGCCCCTAGTCCTCAGTAGTCGTACGCCATGGCCACTGAGGGACTAGAAATGGAAAGAAACTCCATACTTTCCGCAGTGTTTCAGGGATGTGTAGAAGTATCCTCGTTCCCGCCGCCGTCTTTGTCGGCGAAGTCGACCTGGAATGTTTAGGCCGGTCCGAGAGACTCGGCTTCATGTAATTTTGAGGTTGCCGGGGAAGATGTGCCCGCTGCGTCGAGTCATCGGAGTCGAACACATGTCCTGCAGGAGCCACCTTGGGACGTATTCCCACATGCCGGGAGCGAACCTGGCTTTGAGGTCGTTGGCCTCGAGATCCTTGCCAAGCCAAGGATGTCCACGGAGGTTAACCAACTTTTAAAAGCTTCTGCAAACAGCCATTTCTAAAGTGTTTGTATTTAATCAGCCAGGTAATAAAAATAACTTTTAGGCCCTTTACACCACCGTTTTTATACACTTTGTCTTCAAACTTTGCTCGAGCCAATTTTACTAAACCTTGTTCTTTGCGCATGATAGCCTTAGCCGCTTATGCGCCATTAAACACTACACAACACAACGTTGGCCGTGGGCTGGGCATTTCACGCGGTGCTGCCCCATCTTCTCGAGGGACCCTTTGTCCCTATGGAGTGTGGTTGGTGGCTGGTTAATTCCTGAGCTTCGCCGGCACGACTTCCGCCCAAAAAAAAAGGGGGGGGGGGGGGGGGGGGGGCTTTGTGCCTGCTCTCAGGGGACGACGTCCTCCGTCGTCCGAACCCCTCGGCTTCAGCCCCCCCTTCACCTGGTTTTTCTCCCCGCTAGACTGAGTAGTCGGGCGCAGTCAGGTACTTGCAGTTACGGCTGTTGACTCCGCTGGGACATTCTCCCGCGAACAGTCCGTCAGTGAAGGGATAAAGGGATTTTGCTTCCCTTGCGTGGCGAAAGGCAGTCGCAGATCTCGCCGCTCCCCAGAGACCGGAGCTTTGCCGCCGCTTCTTTCACTCCCGCTGCATTTTTAGTATTCGAAAGGTCGTCGCCTCGGCTTTTTTACGCCTATTCTTAGCTTTACGACGTCGGGTGGCAATGGACTACGTCTCAAGTGAAGAATGCGGCGCGGATTCGGTGGTCACACAGTGTCATCTTCTCTCGGGGCTGACGGAGTGAGTACCTAGAACCACGAAGGTGCGAGCCCCGTCCAGTCCTCAAACATCGCGCATTTCACAGCCTGCTTCGAACCGAGATTCTAGTAGCGTTGCTTCAGCCTACGCATGCCGACGACTTTTCCACGAGCGTCGCGCCGAAACTGCGTAGCTTTGTCGAGTTCGGTGGACGGCATTCTGGATTCGACAGGTACAGCCTTTTTCAAAAGTTTGTAGCCCAGGGGGTTTGCTTCTGAGCCACACTGTGTGGTTCGTAATGCATCTCCAGCGCTCCCAATTTCCTGAATGTAAGATGATTTCTGGCCCTGCCTCCTCCAATGGGTAGGGCTGTCACGAATGCTTCAGGAGACCCACTGCGAGGCTTCGAAGCAAGCCCCCTGGGCTCTAAACTTTTGACAAAGGCTGTACATCTCCTGAGAGGATTGATGCTGTTAAGTAAAACGCTTCGTTCGAAATCACAATGGTAGCTACGGAAAGGTGCGTTGCTGGGCGAGTTTATTTGGAGACATTTTTTTAAGCATGCAGCGCTGGCGGTCGAAAGACGACACAGCAGGGACACGGCTGCACTGAGCTCTTTCTCCTCTGTCGTCCTTCGCGTGGCCGCTCTGCGTGTTTCAAAAATATAGCGGTTGAGACGCGAAAAGTCCTTCCAGTCTGGCTTGCGGTGTTTGACATGTAACGCACCTGAACCTTTTTGTAGTAACCCTTTACCAGGGGTGTTCTAGAGAATGAGACTGAAATAAAGTGGCCACTGACTATGGGCGCTCAAGAAATGTCGGCACGGCGTGTTTCGGTAAGGTAACCGTTGGCACGAAGAAAGAGAAGGGCTGTTTTTTTTTTTTTTCAAATATTTGGAGAGAGTTAAGCGCGTTAGGTGGTGAAACGAGCCCACTGCCTCTCGCAGCGAGGTTATTTAACCATCTTTGTTGTCCGCACGCGTTCGTTAGCGGCAGCACGGGCCCGTGTCACGCAGCTTAACCCGGTCCTCTTTGTGTCGACGCTGTCGCCACCTGGGGGCCCCTTTGGAAAGCGACGCAGGCAGCCGGACGACGACTGTTGCGGGAGCGTCGGCGCATGCCAACGGGGCCGGAGTGTTGCCGCATTGCCTCTTTCGCCGGACGGGCGCTTCCGTCCCACGGCGAGCGCAACGCAACCAACCAACCAACCGCGCGACAACGCACTGTCGCCGCCGCTGTCAGGGCAGCCAGGCGACGACGGGGCAAGAAAGGCGCCGGGGTCAGCAGAGCCTGTTGCGCTCGGCCTGTGCGGAGACCGGCTCTGCGATGAGGAAATTGTTTGTTCACGCAGGGAATACTGGGGAATACCTCGCGTAACGCGACTCGTGGGCCTTTAAAGGAAAAAAAAAAATTACTCAACGATTAAGCTGTTCTAACCTCCTCGTATTGTTTGATCAACGTGGCCAACTTTTCAGTGCGGGCGCTTGCTGTTCGACCTGTCAGAAGCGCCGAGTAGTCACGTGATCAGCGAGCGAGGTGCGTGCGCTCTTCGGCGCCCGGAAGGATGGATGGATGGATGGAAAAAACTTTGTTGTCAATAAATTGGTGTTCTTGACCCTTACGGGTCACTGGGCGCCGTGGTCGATCCTTGGTCCAGGATGCCGCACTTGACTGCTGCCATCGTGGCTCGGCGCACAAGGAGTCGTTGCGCTTCCTCGACCTCGCTGGCCAGCAAGTGCTCCCACTGCATCACACTCGGGTGGTTTATTCTAGGCTCTAAGTCGGCCGCTTGCTCGCGGTGACGTCATGACATGGGGTCATGTGACGAGCCCTTGCTACTACGCCAACTCCGACGGGTACAGCGGGAGTGATCTACTACCACCTACGTTGTAAAAAAGAAAAAAAAAAGTACAGTCTTTGTCAAAAGTTTAGAGCCCAGGGAGTTTGCTTCTAAGCCTCGCAGTGGGACTCCTGAAGCATTCGTGGTAGTCCTACCCATTGGAGGAGGCAGGACCAGAAATCTTCTTACCTTCAGCAAATTTGGAGCGCTGTAGATGTATTACGAACCAGACAGTATGCTTCAGAAGCAAACCCACTGGGCTCCAAACTTTTGACAAAGGATGTACACAAGTACGCAACACGCGGACTGCAACTCCTGTGGAAATACAGTTCCACCGACTGGCCACAGAAGCCGGTGTACATTCAGTCGAGGACATCTTCATCTTGATCTGCTTTTTCTTCATCATCTTGCAAAACTATCCTCATACCTACGCGACCATGCATGATGTGTGCGCAGCACGTGAATTTTATTAAAGACGGGGGGTGGCCTTTATTTAGCGTCATATACGGGTGAACTTGACCTGCAGTGTGGACGTAGAAGCGTTTCCGCGGAAATGCGGCGTGCCAGCCGTGGAATGTGTTTGGCATTGTAGGGAAGAACAGGCTCTGTCAAGCCGCTGCGAAAGCAATTTTCACTAGGCGGAAGTAACTATACATGACAAACACTGTGGCGACACTGAAAAAAAAAGGTAAAATACAAGGTCCACTGGGTATATACAGCGACACAATGTAACAAAGAGAATTGGAGATAAAATGTTCCCGTGAGGACACAGAGGTGCGCGATAAAGCATACAGAAACAACCGAATGTGTTGCCTCTGCGCCTTATCTGGTATAGCGCTTAGCATTCGCCGTACGCATGTGTGGTATTGAAAACATCCAAGCAGAACCTGATACTGGGAGTTGCGCGCAGGCTTGGAGTTAAGCTTCTTTTCATCGGCTCCCTTGAGCCTGGGGCTTCGATCTCACGATCGGTGCGTTGCTCCTTGGGTTGTTTTTTTTTCGCCACGCACTGTGCACCGTCGCTGATTTCACGCTTTCCCACGCGCGGCGCTCTGTTAGCATGCAACGAGTGCGGTATACGCCATCGCCCGGCGGGAGCTTGTACTTTAACTACACAGCTAACTGTGAACAGTGGTATACAAACCACGCGGAGCCCCGAGACAATGGTCTGGCGGGATAATTATCCTCTCCTCCCCGATGTATAGCCTTCCTTAATTCTCTTGTTCTTGCCCGTGCGCTTGTTCCCGCAGGGGCAATTACCGGTCCTTTGTCTCACGGTGGGAGGGGCCCCGATACTGGCGGCCGCCGCTAACGGGCGCCGTATACACGCGTGGGTAGCATGGTAATTTGTTGTGCGGCCAGAGATATGAATCACTTGCGCAGCGCTCCGTGAAGTTATTGATTGGGGTTCGGCCTTACGCGGTACTCGCAGCGAGTATCGACGAAGTTCGCATCGTCGATACTCGCTGCGAGTAACAGCTTCCTCCGTTTCGGTTTAGATTTCGTCGCGCCAAAGCTGCTGCTTGTTCCTTGTCAGTTCCGTCGTGCGACAGCGCGACTGGAGCTCCGTTTGTGTGTCTCGATTCACTTGTGGAAGCACGTACTACGTCCGCCATCTTGGCCAGTGTTGTCGTTCTCAGGGCAGCTCGTTCAGCGCCCGTTCACGTATATTGTCCCAGCGCGGTTGATGATAACCGTTCCCTTAGGACTCACGGCTGGAATAGTTATCGCTTGATTACGTAACCTCCTTCAACTTGCATCTTCCTGCTTTTATACGTCCTAATCTTTGCTTAGCGTCTTCTTGTTCCGTTTTGGTCGCATACAATTCAAGGACGAAGCGGCAAATGCCCATCATAAGAGGCGTTCTAGCCAGTGGCGTCGTCCGATTTTGACGGCAGCGTGGTTAATCCGAGGTCAGTTCTGTGTCACACTACAGTCGGATACAACTCAAGAATGAAGCGGCTTTTCCCCGTCAAAGGACCCCCCCTACAGCCAATGGCGTCGGCCCATTCTCATGACCCTAGCGTTACAGTGCAGGGAGGGGACTACCCCACCCATGGAGGGAGGGGACCTTTCATCTGGCGCTCTCTGCGTTGTCACGCTGACAGGCTCATGAGAATCGGCCGACGCCATTGGCTGGAAGGGGCGGGGGTCCTTTGACGGGGAAAAGCCGCTTCATTCTTGAGTTGTATGCTACTGTAGTGTGACAGAGGATTAACCGCGGTTGAATCGCGATCTCATGGAACTCGGCTGACGCCATTGGCTGGAGGGCCTTCTTTGAGCGGCATTTGACGCTTTTCTCTCGAGTTGTATCCAACCGTTGTCCGCGGTTGTACTACACATGTCTGACTCCGCGAAGACGTATGTGGCGAGAAGTCCCCCGGGATCCTCGTTGTGGTTGCCCCTTCGCGCGCCTCTGCACGTTCCCATCAAATGGGGCACGACGCGCTGGCTGCACGCGCTCAGCGTGTATATATACGCGCGAGCCTCAGTCGTCAAGCGCTTCCAGCTGTTCTTGGCCGGAGCGCGCGGCCGTCTTGACTTCTTTATGCCGGGTCCGTGGGCGAAAATAGTGGAGGCACACAACGGCCCCGCGCGTGCTGCCTCGGCTGACTGCCTGCGTGTCGCGGTCCTTGGCTCGCGCTCCCCCGCGGAGTGCTAAGACCTCTTGCCGAGTTTCCCCGCACGCACTGCGAGAAACTGTTCGGCCCGAGGGTTTAAATCGGAGCCGCACGGCTCGGTCGAGCGTCGTTCCTCTCGTGACGACTTATGTGGTTAGGTTAGGGGGGTGCGCCACTTCCGGGTCGCACTGCTCAGTCGTCGAAGTGGTGGAGTGTAAAACGTCGTGGCAGCGAGGAAAGAGCACGGCAGCGCTGTAAACTCTACACAGAAAGGAGTAAAAAGAGAGTAAGCTGTCCTCTAGCACTATAGGACAGATTACTCCTTTTTTACTCCTTTCTGTTTGGAGTGTACAGTGCTGCCCCCCCCATTTTATAAGAGGAGTGCGCTAGAGAACGGTTTACTCCCTTTTTACTCCTTTTTGTTTAGAATAAAGAGGAGTGCTCTAGAGTACAGATTACACCCTTTTTACTCCTTTCTGTTAGAATAAAGGGGAGTGCTCTAGAGTACAGATTACACCCTTTTTACTCCTTTCTGTTAGAATAAAGAGGAGTGCTCTAGAGTACAGATTACACCCTTTTTACTCCTTTCTGTTAGAATAAAGGGGAGTGCTCTAGAGTACAGATTACACCCTTTTTACTCCTTTCTGTTAGAATAAAGGGGAGTGCTCTAGAGTACAGATTACACCCTTTTTACTCCTTTCTGTTAGAATAAAGGGGAGTGCTCTAGAGTACAGATTACACCCTTTTTACTCCTTTCTGTTAGAATAAAGGGGAGTGCTCTAGAGTACAGATTACACCCTTTTTACTCCTTTCTGTTAGAATAAAGGGGAGTGCTCTAGAGTACAGATTACACCCTTTTTACTCCTTTCTGTTAGAATAAAGGGGAGTGCTCTAGAGTACAGATTACACCCTTTTTACTCCTTTCTGTTAGAATAAAGAGGAGTGCTCTAGAGTACAGATTACACCCTTTTTACTCCTTTCTGTTAGAATAAAGGGGAGTGCTCTAGAGTACAGATTACACCCTTTTTACTCCTTTCTGTTAGAATAAAGGGGAGTGCTCTAGAGTACAGATTACACCCTTTTTACTCCTTTCTGTTAGAATAAAGGGGAGTGCTCTAGAGTACAGATTACACCCTTTTTACTCCTTTCTGTTTAGAATGTACAGCGCTGCCTTCTCTTTCCTCGCTGCCACGGGGGTTTTTATAAAGGGGAGTGCGCTAGAGAACAGCTTTCTCTCTTTTAACTCCCATATGGGCGTATTCGTGTTTAGAGTGATAGGGATGGGACGTGAGGATACAAAAGACTCGTGCGAACGCTGAGCTGGCTGCCAGCCGAATGGTTACTGTGCGTCCCGTGCCTGTAAGGATACTACGCGTAGCGGATCGAATACACGAACGCGTGCTTCTGCGGCGCCCTCTGTGCCTTACCCGGACCCTGTACGATCTGTCTGTGCGAGGCGTCCGCAGCTGGCACCGCGACAGCCGCGATACAACGTGCTCAGGTGTTCCCGGTATGTGTGGAGCACCCTGTACCTCCGGTGCGTATTGTTTGTGTGTTGCCATGCGCCAGCCGCCCTACTTTTTGAATATTGTTGAACCCCCACCCCCCTCCGCATTTACCGCCTGCTCTGTTAGAGGTAGAAGGCGGCTTGCATTCCTGTAGACGCACTTCCTACTGGTTCAAATCCCCTGCCCCGTTTACTGTAGTTACGGTCAAGGTCTCCAACACCTGTCCGTGCAATTAAGACTGAGAGTGGAAGATTTCAGCGCGGAAAGACAACAAAGGAATAAGCAGCCTTATCGAAAGACTCAGATCCACAACCACTGTCCATTATTCCCGCTATCTACTAAAGAATAATGACATTTCCCGACTCCTTACGTCGAAGGCCTTGAGGTGTCTTATCTATTGTAGCTCCGTGTCCATTATATGCTGCACACAAAGTATCCCCCGTGTGCGGCGCCGTGTGTGCATTGCGCTGTTTCTTTCCGCTTCCTCTCTCTCTCTCTCTCGAGTTTTATCTGCTTTTCGCTCGCTCTTTTTTTTCTCTCTTTCTCTAATTACCCGTTCCTTCCTCTCCACGCTTGGTGGTGCGCCATCACCAGAGTGGCGTTTCTTGATGCCGCGATCTGCGCTTGAATGTCAGTTCTGAACGACCGTGGTGGAGATCCGCCATGCAGATCGCGGCGTCAGCCCGTTAAAAGGGAAAACAGATATGTCAAATTAAAGAAATACAGAAAAAGAAAGAATGGAAGAAGGTAAGAGAGGAAGAAGAAAGAAAGAAATAAAGCGCACCCATAACGGCGCGTTCGCCCCCACGCTCGCTTGCGGCGAACTTTCGCTGCGGTCGAGGCAATTGAGAACGCGCTGGGGCACACCGGTGGTCGGTCAGTCCCCGCGTGCTGCGCGGGTTATCTAACGCGGCTCTCCTGCGGCCGTGCAAGCTTGCGCGGCGCTCGCACGCGTCGCACCGCGCGGAGCCGCACACCATGGAGTCGGCTGCGCGCCGAGTCGCTTCGACAAAGGCCGCCCCGTGTTGTCCACACGCCGCGCGCGCGCGCGAGCGAGCGGTTCCGTTGTTTGGCGCAGGAATTCGACCTCGCCGGCTGCGCGGAACGGAAGGAACGAAGCGAATGGGAAAGAAGAAGGGCGCGAGCCGACGGTTGAGATGGAGCGAAGGCGCGAACGACGGATGACTGAAACGCAAAGAGAAAACGATCGTACGAATCGAGGAACGAACGGAGAAAAAAAGAAAAAAAAAAGGACGGAGAAGGAATGACAGATGACAGCGGTAAGACGAAGAGTGGTGAAAGAAAAAGAACGAACGAATGCAAGTAAGCGAAGAAAGAGGGAAGGAGCGGAAGAAAAGAAGCGTAGAAAGACAGAAGGAGCCGTAAAGACGGACGGGCAAGCAAGAAACGAAGGCGGAAAGAATGGGAGAAAACGAAAGGGCTGCTGCGGCGGCGATGGCTTTCTTTCTCTGGCGAAGGCGACCGCGGAACGCGCCGCCGGCACGCACCTCATGTGGCCGGCCGCGCGCCTAAAAATACCGTGGCGCTCACGATGGTGATGGAGGAGGAGGAGGATGAGCGGCGTGGCTGGCGCTCTTCAGCGGCACCTGACGAGACGAGAGAGGGCCGTGCACTGCTCTTAGCGGCCGTCTCGCTTCATGCGCCGGTCTGGACGGCGCGACGTAACGCGAGCTCGGCCCTCGATAAAAGGGGGGTCCGTCCCCCTCCTCTCTTTCCCTACCTTTTCGTCGTCATTGTCGTCGTCTGTCGCTTTGAATGCGCTGGGGCCCGTATATCGAAATTCGGCGCTCTTTTCGTTCTGTACAGAAACTATTGAGGTAGACGCACGTAATTTGATGTTTAGTAGCACCCCAACCCCTTTGTGTTGGTTCGCTAATGTTAATTATTGGCTTGTTTTTTTTTTCAGAATCAACTGTACTGATCTCCTTGTCCCATTGTCTGGGCTACTTTCTGTCGCTCTCTCCCACCAGTCCTCCAATCTGCACTGACTTGTTTCATCTCACTAGGAATTGACCACGTCCCAGGGGCGTTGATAATTTAACAAAACTTCTGTTTGGGCTAGATGGTGCATAGCTTATATTGAAATGAAATTTAAGCGCACACGAAAAACGCACACAAGAGCGCCTGTCCTGTGTGTATCCTCCTCTTGTGTGCGTTTTTCGTGTGCGCTTAAATTTCATTTCAATATAATCCCAGGGGCGTATCTGTGAAAATTGGGGGGGGGGGGAGAAGGAAGGGGAGGGGGGGTCTTCAGGCGGGAAATTTACACATGAGAGAACCATGCTGGACCCCGTTTTTTTTTTCGTGGAAAAAGTAAAAAAAATACGTGGTTTACATTTCCCCCTCTTCCAACCGCCTCCTTCAAGAGTGACCCCCCTGAATCCGTCCTCGCCACACCCAAACCCTTATAGCAACACTATCTGCCGCTTGCGACGGCCGGATGAACTGCTGGGCGCTGCTCAACACTGAGTGCTGTGCGGAGAACAAAAATTCGGCAGCGCCGCCAAAAAGCTCACAGTCCAGCTTCATGTAAGCGGCACTTCAATCTTCGTACCCTCGGAAACTGGTCGCAGTTCCTGCCCCCAAGTTTCGCTGCTGATGAGATCGAGAAACTTTGTCGATCCTCGTCACCATCTCCTTTGATCTCTTTCGCGCGGATGTCATCATCATTCTGCTCGTCGTAGAAACGAAGGAAAAGGTTGGAGGAAGAGAGACGGCAAGGAAAGAAAGAAAGAAAGAAGGAAAGAAAGAAAGAAAGAAAGAACGAAAGAAAGGAAGAAAGAAAGAAAGAAAGAAAGAAAGAAAGAAAGAAAGAAAGAAAGGATGACGTCAAAGAAAGAAAGGGAAAGATTACGTCAATGAAATAAAGAAAAAACGAAAGAAAGAAAGAAGGAAAGAAACGGAAGACAAGAGAAGCGTTCATAACTTTTCACTTCGTATGTCCTAAACGCTTTTCACTAGCTGCCTACGGGATATAGACGGCAAGTAAATATCTCATGAATGTCAGCGATAGATTTGCTTATGGTAGAGGATATGTTGAGTATCTGTTGAAACATTTATTTTCGTTCGGAAGCTAGGTTCTTCCTTTCCTTGGGCACGCGGCGAGTTAGCGAAGGGTACGGCTAGTGTTGGCGTGGCCGACGCGAGGAGACTGCGGACAAATAAACGACATTCGAATGAACGGATGGATCCGGAGTAATGCCATATATAGGCTTCGAACGCGTCTTTCCACTCTTACTGAACGGGGACGCTAAGCGTAGATTACGCAACTATACGTGGCCAAGCGAAGTTGAAAGTTCAGCCCGCTGTAAAAGCAGCAGGAAACGATAATGCTGCATATTATGTATCGCTCACGATTCTTCTCGCCAAAATGCGCGCGTCTGTGGCGAAATCAGTGCCAAATGCTTTGCTGTTCTCAAACAGACGACGAAATTCGACCCCTGTGCAATGTTCAACCGTGAACACACCAGCCCTCATAGTCTAGAAGATTAATAAAAAAAATCGTCGGGTGGAGGCATAAATATACTTTGTATACATTTTCGTTGATCTCTGGCGGAGCGGTACAAAAGATGCACACCCTGCGGCCTGTGTTACTGTCAATGCCACGGAATGAGCAAAAAGGGAATAAACTCTTCTCTAGCACATTACCTTTAAGAGGCAGGGTATGACACCCAAGCCGTGGAGTAGATTTTAATCATTAAAAATGCGGAGTACTTACAGTTGGCAATGGACACAAATTCCTTCTTCAAAAAATGTGAAGTTCTATTACGAAGATTTAAGCCGAGATTTACATCTCCTCTATTCACTAATTTCAGGACCTCCGGTGCAGCATTTATAAGCCCACCCATTGCTGACTGCTCAGGTTACTATGCTTTGAAGTGGGAGTATGCCTCCGTTGCTAAGAGAAAGCATTCCGCTTATTTAGTGATCGAAACCTACTCCGGGACGTCGGCGGAATACCCTGCCCGTAAAAGGGAGTGCATGGGCGTCCGGAAGGGGGGGCAAGGGGGTGCGGTTGCCCCCCCTTGGAATTACGGATATTATTTATGCACTAGTAGAAAACAACTACACATCTGCCGCCTCCCCCATAAGTGGCCATCGGGTGCACCCCCCTGGAAAAAGTTCTGCGGACGCCCTTGAGGGAGTGTACAGGTTATGTACTCCTTTTTTACTCCCATATAGGCTTATTCGTGTTTCTAGGGTGCAGACTTGGGCACACGTGCGTGGTTAGTGCAGCCAGTCTAATGTCACTCGGATGCTGCAAAATAGTTCTGGTATTCACGACATCCAGAGGGGTGCAGTAAATGATAAAAGCGTGGATGAATTGGCAGTGCGAAAATTGGATAGGTGCTTTCGGTCGCTTCCGGACTCGCAGGGTGGTGTAGCTCTCTGATCCGCTTCAGCAGCCTGCAAATTTTGGCTGTATTCAAAATGCTTGTGAGGCTTTGCTGTGACTTCTATTGTAAGTTTTCAATTATCATTCATGTGTGCCGTTAAAGGTTGTTAATTGATTACTCAGAAGCGTGTTTGTGTTATTGTATGTGGTGTGGTTTCGTCATTGAGCGTTTTTTTCCCCTTTATTTCCGATGGCAGCTATACGCGTTTATAACTTTCTCAAAGCCGTATCCTGTGTTCCTGTACTGTATACATAAACCTGGAAAAGTAAACACCGGAGGCCGCTTTCTGCTTTGCTCCCACAACCTCTGCCACACCCTCTCACAAACAGTTTGCTTCCCGTGTTTCTCAGCTGCAGCAACCCCGTTGTTGCAGTTCCCGTGTTGCGCAAAAGCGGCTGTGACTAAAGCAAGTTATGACTCTCCCCACCGCTCAGTGTCATTTCGGCCCGCGGTGAAGTTTTGCTGCGGACACCCTCGGGCACCCCAGGCTTGTGTGAAAGATTCCTCGGCCGCTTTATTGGCTCGTATACATATAGAGATTTAACATACCGGAGGCGTATTAGTGGAGGCGTATACCGGGTTTACTTACGTACGTTGTATGCGTACGCGCAGTGGTCCTACCCGGCCATGCGCTTGACACTGTGCATGCGCAGCTTCCGTGCATAAGACCGGTATACGTCTCCGCTAATGCGTATGCTAAATCTGTCTGATGCTGCAACAAACGTCCCCGGTGAACTACCGTGTCGCCCCTGTATCCCGTGTTCATGAACGTCGCTGTCGCGTCACCGAGGTAGTGAACGTGTCGCGCTTGAAGCCTATTTGCCCGTCGCCCTTCACCTCCTTAACACTGGTCAATCTACCACCGTGGGTGTGTGTTATTAAGCCTGAGGATATCATCATCGTCATCAACCTGTGACCACGATAGTGGCTTTCATCTGGTAGGAGGAACAGCGTACGGCACTGTGCGCGAACCTCATCTTCATCTGTGAACATTTGGGGTCGTCTATCGTTATGGCGCTGGTATAGAAGACGAAGCCCCGCTCCTGCCATTCTTGTGCGTAGGGTTAAAGCGAAGTGGCTAGCGACGAAGCGAGGTTGCTCCGGCGATTCTCTGGCTACCTGGTTGTTGTTAATGTCGAAAACCGAAGGGCCTGCAGCTCTCTTGCCATTCTGCTCGGTGTGTAGATTTATTTATTTATATTTTCTTGGGTTGGGGGGGGGGGGGGGGTTGGGACTGTAAAACACTGCGTCATTGCTTCCTCCGCTCTCCGCCCCTGGCTGGCCACGTCCGGAGATCACAGCAGGGGCCGAGAACTGCCGCTGGTATTGGAAATCGCCTTTTATCGATGGCTACTTCCCACAACACGGCCGCGACTGCCAACGAAGATGCGGAGGCGGCCAAACGCGACGGCTTGCAGTCCCCGTCGCTGGCTTGAGATGAAGTGCAGACCGCGCCGGCGCACCGTCTTACGTCTTCCTTGGTGTATTTGTGTTCTTTGCAGTGTTGCCGGACTCGCAGTTGCGTGGTTGTGTGCTTGGCAGGGAAGCACAACTAAAGAGATAAACTACGAAGAACCCGTTCCCGTAGAAATAACCATTGACTCGTCCCCTTTCCCCGGAAGTTGGAGTTCGGAGGATTCAGCCTTTTTCACAAGATGTGGCGCCCTTCGGGGAAGGGCGAAAATTCGTCTGCTACTGGTTCAAAACAAACGCTCTTGGGAGACGCGGGCGCAATCCAGTTCCACGGAGAGCCAGCTGCTCCTGCGATGTGGCATGTGTGTGTGTGTGTGTGTGTGTGTGTGTGTGTGTGTGTGTGCGTGCGTGCGTGCTTGACAGCTGCCGCCATCTGTCGCATGCGCCTGACACTAACGTGAACTGCGCGTGTGCAGTAGGAGTTGTTTGTTTTCAACCAGTAGAGCTGGATGAGAAGAGGCGCACATGCGAAAAGCGACCGTGTGAAAAAGGCAGATTGTCACATGCAGCCTGGCGTCTACTGCGAGCGTTGCTGCATGTCAAACCACGTCTCCGCGCAGCTATAGCGCAGCTCACCGCGGAAGTGCGCTGTGGTCGGCCGCCTTTTGGGGGGGGAAGGGTCAAGGGGGCGCGCGTTACGGGCCGCAAAGCGCGGTACCCGCGGCTTAGCAGCCAGCAGCGGGATGCGCTGACGATGTCGTTCCTTTCGCGCGTCTGCGATTCGAACCGAAATAGCATCGTCCTCGGCATATGCGGCCGTCCTTCCTTCACCCGGAGAGGGAGACTGAGCTCTTACTCTTTTGTGTGCCGACCATAGAGCGACGAGAGGGCTTTGGCGCCGCCTTGTTCACGGAGTGGGCCGCTCTGTTCCCGATGCTCTCGGCATGTGCGGCACGATTCGCACCCGGGCTGAGAGCGGAACACCAGCCCATGTTCTCCGTCGCGTCGCATTGACTCGCATTCGTATTGGCGGTCGGGTAATCGTTTACCATGACGTCGTGTCGCATTCAGGGAGCTCAGTGAAACTAGGACTACATGAGTTGAGCTGTCTGCACCGTTACGTATTGGATACAATTCTAAAATTGGCTTGAACTGAAAGTACGTCTCTCTCTCTCTCTCTCTCTCACACACGCACACACACACACACACACACACACACACACACACACACACACACACACACACACACACACGCACGCACGCACGCACGCACACACACACACACACACACACACACGCACGCACGCACGCACGCTGCGCTGCGCTGCGCTGCGTGGTTACGTGTCCTCGCAGTGGGCTTTAGAACTATAGAGACGGGTGCATTTCGACACGGAGGCCGCTTTCGTTTGCAGTCGCTATTTCTGTCCCGCCTTGTTGACGTCATGCATGCCTTGGGTTCGTTATGTTTCGCTGGTTATACTTAACCTGACGTAGCAAAAACAAAAGGCAAGGACTTTCGTCTCAAAACACGCAGCGTGAGTCGCGCGCGGGCGACTTTGAGGGGGTGCATGCGGATAGGTGGGTCCGTTGTGGCATAACAAACAAACATGGGTTTGTTGTGTAACAAGCAAACTAGCAAATCTATAACTTATGTAAATAGGCATTCATATGCGTGCGTGGGCATTTTTTCGGCACTTTTCCCCTGTTACCACAATGGAAAAAAAAAAAAAACTACCTCCCCTGCGTACGTGACCAAGACTTAAAAAGAGTCCAAGAATCGTTATCAAGAATGGCGGAAGCGTGTTAGCTGAATGAGTCCACGGGAAATCCCTATCACAAAACGCCGCTTTTCCCAGACTTGTTCAGGTGGAAGGCAGATATCTCCGCGTTCGTCAGTGCGATACGAACGAACGCCGTCCCTCTATAAAGAAGGCGCGTGCATCCAGCAGTAAATAGGTCGCGTCGTCGGCGCTGGTGTACGGCTAGTTGGAAACTTCACTGGCGAAGTTTTCGTGGATTTACGCGCTTACCGGTAATCGCGGTATTTTTTTTTTAGTTTTTTATCGCGTAAGAGCTTGAGTAAGGGGAGGAGCGTATCAGGGATAAGCGCTTGAGGATGTCCGCAGCGATGGTCACCCTTGATAGTATACACCGTCAAAGTAAAATTCACCTGGCTGAATGACTCGTGGAAGAGGCATGTTTTCTGGCTGTTCGTCTCTCTTGGCTGGTTAGGGTGATTCATAGCGGAGGACGTGAAAACGTGCGGCTTTTACCGTGCTTGCTGCTCATGTCACTTCCTCCGATGCGGTTTGGTTTAGTTTGGTTTATGGGGGTTTAACGTCCCAAAGCAACTTAGGCTATGAGGGACGCCGTAGTGATGGGCTCCGGAAATTTTGACCACCTGGGGTTCTCTAAATTGCACTGACATCGCACAGCACACGGGCCTCTAGAATTTCGCCTCCATCGAAATTCTTGAGGCCCGTGTGCTGTGCGATGTCAGTGCACGTTAAAGAACCCCAGGTGGTCGAAATTTCCGCAGCCCTCCACTACGGCGTCTCTCATAGCCTCAGTCGCTTTGGGACGTTAAACCCCAATAAACCAAACCAAACCAACCATACTTCCAAAGTACATATACTAAAATTGGAACTTCATCCGATGCAAACGGCGTGTAGCAGTTATCAGCGTTCACCCGCCATCCAGCCACAGTGTTGTCCTAGGCCTAAAGGGACACGTGGGCGCTCTTGAGAATGCGGAGTCTTGTGACCGTGCACTTTTTCTTAGCCCTGGCTGTTTAAAGGGATTGGACGCTCTCGCTTGTGTGAGGGAGAGATAACGGAGGCTTAATTAATGCCAGATGAAGGGTGGAAAGGGAGGCCGGCTATGCTTCACAATGGGAATGGGAAAAGGGATGCAGGGTGTGTTTCACTGTCGCCTTTTTGCGGCGGGGAAAGGCGAAGAGTCCGCGAATGCTTTTATCTTAGAGACTTCGTTGTGCCAGCCTCATCTCGTCGCGCTACACAACGCCACAGGTGCGCTCTTCTCGTTCCCTCGATTTATCGCTTTGTGTGCTCGTTCTTTGGCCAAGAAGTGTCGGGTTTTTGCCGCAGTATGTGCGTGCGCGCAGCTCTGTTGAATTAACAAGTGGCCTGTCCCAGCCCGCGTCGGCCCTGACCCCGAAGAAGACGCACTCACGCACACACCGCCGCCAATCGATACGGCGGCGCGACTTCCTGAGGGGGCGAGGGGAGAGCGCGCGTTCTTTCGCGGTGGCGGGAAAGCGAAACCATGGAGACGCAGGGTCGGCGCCGTCGAACTCCCGCCGATGATGATGGGAAAAAAAGCACGCCTGCTCGTGACTCACGCCTTTCTGCCAGGGCCAGGTATACGTGTCCGTACTACGTACCTGCTGCAGTAGCGCCGCAGACATGGCCCGGCCACGGGGAAAGGAAAAGCGACGCCCTCCCTCAACCCGCCACCATCCATCCCCCTTGATGACGCTGGAGGAGGAGGGGGGGGGGGGGGGGGAATAAGCCGTCCGTAGTAGCCTCGGGGGTGCTTTTGTCTCACGTTGCCTTGGCGCCGGTCCTCGACTCACCCACGATGCGCGTAATGCTTGTTTGCAAAGTGGCCGTAGCTATAGCCGCGTTGCTATAATCGCGCAAGTGCGGAGCCGCCATCTTTCGTGTATTCGTGACTGATTGCCGTTGGGGAGCGCGTGTTTGTGTCTGCTTGCCGACTCACGTGAGGTAGGGCGGGGCTTCACGTCGAAGGTCACGTGACGCGAACTGTTCACTCTCAGCGGAAAGTATTTATATCATGCGGTGCCTGTTCCTTTATATATATATATATAGCAGGCCGTGTTGTCGCACCTTGGAGGACTGGACTTCCAACTAGAAACAGTGTTAGTCCAGAGTTCTGGGGGAATTCTCCAGAGTGGTGTAGATTTGTAGTAAGGCGCTTAGGTGGATGCCGATGAGCAATATACTCCCTTATTTTTTAGAAACAAAATAGTGGCTGTCTGGCTGAAAATTGCCACGAAAGAGCACCATCATCCGATGATGTTTACCTCTCGGCTTATACGATACATTCACCCTGACGACAGTTAAGATGAAAGATTCCACCAAAAGCCGGCCAGGTCGACTATTCTCCACGCATGTGTACGCATTTCCTATGGCTCGTTTTGGACGGCGCCGAAAATGTAGGACAACGAAGGCAACAGAAAACCTCGACGACGTTGCCAGCACCGTGCGCGGCGACGAGCCGCTAGTGCCCCTATCTTTACCTTCATGATGCCGTGCTCTTTTACTTTCCTTTTTGTTTTCTTGTTCCCCGTCAGCGAGCTTTGCCATTAGTTTTCTCCGTCGCTCTCCTAACGTCGGCCTCCTAATTCACGCCGCGTAGCAGCCGAAGGATGGTTGAAGGGGAGATGCGGGGTTAGCGGACACCTGCTCCCCCCCGCGCATGCCTTGTCGCGCGCACCGTTCATCAGCACCGCATTGTCTCGGCCAGCGCTGAATGGGGGCCCCCGAGGACTGGTCCGATTAGCAAGGGAAATGCAGCATTGTACGCCGGCAGACTGCCCAGCTAGCTGGCTCTTTCTGTTGGGCCAGCGCAGAGTCGGGTTCCCGACCCCTGCAAAGGTGGAGGAACGAGTAGGGAGGCTGCGCGTGCTTGTTGTGGCCTGCCGAAGGACGCGCCGTTCGCCCTACATATCGCCCGCGCTCCTCTGGACGCAGCGCCGAAGGGGGTGTACTTGTTACGTGCAACGTTGTCGTGCGATCTTGCGCCGCGGCCCTGCGCGTCGGTCCCGTCGGGAAAGCGAAACTCGGGCGCGGACGTGAGTGCGCATGCGCTGAAGCACCGTGACTGGGACTTTCATGCGCGCGCTGTACAGTCCTGTCCAGTGTTAAAGGGAACGCGCTTAGGTTAGCAATCGCGGAGAAGAGTTTCTATTTTGGTTTGGTTTATGGGGTTTAACGTCCCAAAGCGACTCAGGCTACCTAGTGAAGGGCTCCGGAAATTTCGACCACCTGGGGTTCTTTAACGTGCACTGACATCGCACAGTACACGGGCCTCTAGAATTTTGCCTCCATCGAAATTCAACGGCCGCGGCTGGGATCGAATCCGCGTCTTTCGGGTCAGGAGCCGAGCACCATAACCACTGAGCCACCGCGGCGGCAGTTTCTATTTTCTTGCGAAACTTCCGAACTAGTTATATGGTTCTTTAGTCCAAAAACTTCAACTTCGAAGTATTTACTCGAAATATATTTCATTTTTCATTAAGCACTCATTTATTTAGTGTTGAGCATTCAGCATAAATTTGTTAACCCTTTGACACGCTATCTACACATCTTCTTGGTGGGAAGATGTGTAGATAGCACATTTTCACTTCGTACACAAATGTGTACGAAGTGAACTCCCAGCTTTTTTCAGAGTGTGGGCTGCACATGGCAGTGATTTCTCTGTTTGAGGTGAATTTTGCATCCTTCATCTCGTAAATAAGCTTGCTTTTTTACATCATGTAGCAATCGCCACAAAAAAATATTTTGTGAAACAGTCAGCGGGTTAGCACGTTGTCCGCCATTTTTTGGCAGACATATTTTGCCACCAGTAACAATGTTTTTTTGCAGTGTCAAGCACAATGTGCATGTTCGAATTATAAATTATTTCTATGATCCTTCAGGTGTTTACCTGACAAGTCGCAGCTTTTTGATGTTGCTGTACTCGTCAATTATGACACTTTGTACGAAATTTTGCTCATGCTTGCAAAAGATCAACCGCTAGTATTTTGCGCTGGAAAACTAATAAATAGTCTTTTTTATTTAGGCCACTATTCTGGCAGAAAAATATTTAATTTTAATGGAAACAAAAAATGGCATGTCAAAAAGTTAAAAGCAGAGCAACTTCACCTTCAAAGGCTGTTGGCCTGGCAGCATTGCACGCAACTCCTGAGGTGGAGCACATTTGCAGTACTTGCTCATTTGTTTTAAGGGTTGCCGTGTGTCAAGGTAATGTGCCGTGTTACCATTAGGTTAAGTGAACCAGTGCAGCTTGAGTGATCCATCTTAATGGCCTACTTTTGCTAGGTTCCTGTTGGCGCATGCAAGAATCTGTTTGATCTTTAGTCAGCTGTCACGAAGCTGTCTAGAAGCAGTGAAAAAGTATCCAAGTCTGCTTTGCATAATTGATTTTCTCAAGCCTCATTCCCTGGACATGCACAATACCTGTTTGACGAGACGATATATTGCTTGTATTGAATGCCTAATCTTTCGGCCCCACATGCAAGCATGTGCATAGACATCAAGTTATGTTTTAATGTACTTAACGTCATGTTATTGATGTCATGACATACTTTAGCAGTACAGACGTATCAGATGCCTTGTGTCACCACTGTAGAGGTTTCTCCAAGTTATGTACTGGTCAAGTTGCATTCGTTTGATGTGGTGTCGATAGACCTAATTCTTTTCCCTGTTCATTTTGCTGTTGTCAGCATTCATGTGACCTTGATGTCTTTTAGCTATGAAATCAGATGCTGCTTTTTTGCGGTGTTGATGGCTACGTCTTCCTTTTTTTCTGGAGATAACCACGGATAGATTTTTTTCGTTCCTTGTGTACTCTAATTCGACATGACATACCTTGCTCTCTAATGGGCTGCTGGATGCAGTGCCGCTTTCTCAGCTGATGTTTGTGTCATGATACCCATGCTGTGCATCATTCTGTGATCTGATTTGCTGTCTTCTTTTTTCTTTTCTCTCTTTCATCTCACCAGTAAAACCAGTGGTGCAGAGGATTAAGGACTTGCGGCTGACCAAGGATGACTTCGATGTGCTCAAGGTCATTGGGAGAGGAGCGTTTGGAGAGGTAAAGTTCCTGTTTAAGCCTCCTAAGTAGCTAGTGAAACAACTGCTGACAAAGCCTCTATGCAAGACAGCATTCCAGTCTTTTTGCTTGAAGCTGTTGAAAATAGAGTTGGTTCTGCACTAGGTTGAACTTCGTGCTGAATACCGAGCTTTAAGACCTCAACAAGCTGCATTGATGCGCATGTGTTGATGAAGTTTGAGAAGCACTATTGTTACCAGCTAATTAGTCTTGCAGGGGCTGTTTAACATGAGCTGACAGTAGTCTGTGCAGTGCTCTCTTGGGGAGGCTGGCATCACACATTTTCACCTTGCTAGAAAAAGATGGAGATCATGTCGGTGCAGGCCACTGAAAAGGCATGCCATCATAAGCGTGCACTAGGCTCTTCATTGAGGGACCAAACCAACCCTCTAATGTGCTCGAATTGACACACTGAAACCATCTTATTTTCCTTCCACAGTATCGCACTGATATGATTTGTTAGCCTTTATATCTTATAGGTTTAGACTTGCTTTGTAGTCTTTAAAGCATGCGCTTGCAGCAGTTGTTAGTACTGTGGCAAACAACTAACTGACTCAGAAAAGACTCCCTCAGACAGGAGTTGCGTACAGCAATTCACTGCAGATGACTGTAATGCTTCTGTGGTGGCTTCTTGTAGGTGGCTGTTGTGAAGGAACGGAATACAGGGAAGGTGTACGCCATGAAGATCCTCAACAAGTGGGAGATGCTCAAGAGAGCTGAGGTGAGCTTTATAAATTAGTGCAATCAGTTTATTTGTTTATTTATTTATTTATACCTCAAATGCCCCTGTTTGGGTATTTCATGAGAGATATATTGAGGGGTATTATTAAGGTGTACTGGAAAGCTTAGTTTAATTTTCTAAGTTTTGTGGGCTACGAGTGCTCTAACCTGAAAATGGATTCGTGCTTCTACTACTGATACTTCATACCAAATACTGATGATCAGTAGACCACACATTCATTGTACCATATTTTCCGGTGTACAAGACGCACCCGCCATATATGCAGGCTGTCATTGAAAAAATTGGTATATAAGACGCACCCGTGTTTAAGACGCACCCCAATTTACCCATTTAGGCTAGTGAGGCTTAATTAAACATGCTTATGCGACCATCGCAAAATGCACCATACGTGTGAGAAGTTCTTAAGCAACGCTAAGTGATCGAAAAAAGGCAACACTCACGCCATACCCGCCCACGTTTTAGCACAAAAGAAAAAAAAAGCGAAAGAACTCTCTTTGTGCCCATAACAATTTATTTTTACATAAAACCTTCAAAGTCTTCATCTTCGGATGCGCTATCGAAAAGGCAACGCGGCTGAAGCATTCTCTTCGCACTACGTACTTACAAAGGGTGACTAAAAAAAACATCGGCTTCTCTTGGCTTGTCTTGACAATGGCGAGAAGCGCGACTGTCGCCATCTTTTGGCATTTCACATTACCTTTGCTTGGGGCCTCCGAAACGGCCGCGTGTTTAAGATCCCGGAAGTGGTCAACCCCGCCCTTTCATAATAAAGTTCACCTAAAAAAGTTGCGCACGGCGGTCCCCGTATTGAAGTATTAACCATGTTACAACCGCGTTATTGGTTGCAATATTTTTTCGGTGAAGAAAGCTTGAACATGAACCTGAGTAATTTCTGAACTCACAAAAAAAAAAACGGAAAATTCGCATATAAGACGCACCCTTGTATAGGACGCACCAGCAAGATTTTTGAAAAAAACCAGCGCCTTATACACCGGAAAATACGGTAGTCATATTTATAATGCATAATAGACACAGTTGTGCTATTGCCTTTTTGCACCATAATTGTTCCATGGAAATTTTTCCTATGGTGTCGGGCAGCATGGTATGCTTAGAACGCCACACTTAAAACTGGATTTTAGCATGGCACTATTTTACCGAAGCCTAAGGCATGTATAGAAATCCAACCAATGAATGTAAGTAGGTACCATGCAAATGTTTTCATAGCAAACTTTAAATCGCGCAAACTGTTAATCTGCCCTCCACATAATTTGCCATATTTCTGGTTCACTTTGAGTTCCAGTTATTGAGAGCTGACTGTATTTGTCTGAAAAGTATACATAAGGGTAGTATACCATTATTTAAAATAATATTTACTTTCTTACTACATTTCTTTTTTCTTGTAGACTGCCTGTTTCCAAGAAGAGCGCGACGTGCTTGTTTTTGGAGACAGGCGGTGGATCACAAATCTCCACTACTCATTTCAGGATGACACCAATCTGGTAAGAGCACTGCCTTCGGTTATCTGAACCTTTAATTTTTCTTGCCTTGCATCATCTACTGACCGTTACAAGCTTCCTGTATGGATTTATGCGACGTACCTGTTTACCTGTTTGCACAGCCAGTATTTATGGCGAGCTTTGTACACAAAGCCTAAATTTGAATGAATTTAAGCTTAAAAAGAAAGTTTAATAATGAGTTTAAATTTATAGCTCACTGGTTGTCAGTATTTTTACTCGTGTGTTGCTGTGTTACTGAAGACACAGTTGTGCAATTAGTAGTCTGTCAGATTGAACAGTACTGTGTACCTAAATGTCCCTTGGATGTACCTTTCACAAAGGTTACCAATAAGGTTCTCAATGTAATGCAGTGCGATTTTGTTCTTTTTGATGTCTGCACATCGCCATCTCTGACACTTTGTTTAGAGCAGCTGCGTATGATAACATGTCGCACATTTTGAGTATGGTAGCTGAACCCATGCAAACGTATGCCTGTCCCTAGTTGTTGCACATGGTCTGCATATGTAATCTTTCTTGTGCTTGTCTTTAAAGTTTTTTTTCTTCTTTATTTCTTGCCTAGTATCTTGTGATGGATTACTACTGCGGGGGAGACCTGCTGACGCTGCTCAGCAAGTTTGAGGACAAACTTCCTGAGGAGATGGCGCGCTTTTACATCACCGAGATGATCCTCGCCATAGACTCTATCCACTCATTGCACTATGTGCATCGAGACATCAAGCCGGATAATGTGTTGCTCGACGCCAATGGCCACATCCGATTGGCAGACTTTGGCTCCTGTCTGCGGCTATGTGATGATGGAACGGTGAGCACTCCAGTTGTTGCGGTCACTTTTTCAAGTGAAAGAAAAACAGGGATCAGCGTCCAGGGTAGAATGGGGTTCAGCCCTCATATCCATTGGGGAGTGTGTGAGAAAAAGGCATTAAGAAAAAAAATAGCGGCAGGAGCATTGGTGGAGTGATTATATATCCACCAATAGTTGAAAATGGTGTGAAATGACAAATACATGAGTTCAGAAATGCCACTGAACAGCGGTGCTGTCTATAACTTGTGGAATTTTGTACACACAAGCACTTTCGTTTCTGGTTGATCTCATCGCATTGAACTTTGTGTATCTGCTCAACGTGAGCTGCTGATACACAGGTTAGACTCAGTGCTCATTGGCAAGGTTGACTGCCCACTTACCACCTGAGGTTGCATTCGAAGCACTATGCTGCAGTTCACAAATGCGTTATGGTAATAGCTGTTAGGGAGACTTTTTCCAAGGTGTATATGTTGGCAGTGCAGTCGTTACTTTTTTGCCCTGGAAAAGGGGAAAGAGTGAAAGCTATTTTCGGGGCATTGCAGAAGCATTGTATAGTGCAAGTCATGCACAAGAAATGCTATATTAAGTTTTGAAGTATGGCCTTGGATAAACTGACACGTTTGCGAAGTCATCCATAAAATGAAACAGAATGCTTATAATGGGACAAAATTTGCTAAATGTACTTTTCAGAGGTTAATTTCCGGCAAATTTTTGTGTTTTAACTTGTCCTGTTTGCTCACTCAGCTCGAGAAAGCGAAAGGCAATCTCTTATTGAGCTTAACAAACCCCCGAAAGCAGAAGATTTGACAGCCGTCGCCGTAGCTCAGAGGTAGAGCACCGGACGCGTAATTCGGAGGTCGTGGGTTCGGATCCCACCGGCGGCATGCGGTTGTTTTTTCTTCTGCTTTTCTAATCAATTACCTTTAAGCAATAACATATTCAGTAGTATTTAAAATTGATCAACACCACAAAATAAATAAATTAATTAAAAAATCCCCTGTGCCCCTTGGTTTCTGTGGCTGTTGGCTTCTCTCGTATTTTATAACGAGCCCCTCATTCCCCTTGCCTTGTTTGCTTAATTGCTTAGCGAGGGCCTCGGTTCTGGCAGCCTTGACGCCGTAGGAAGCATAAGAGGGCTCTCACACAGCTTCCACCCTCGCCGTTCGATGGCGTTCTACGTCACACCAGCGGTAACTCAGGACGTTCTACGTCCGCCGCTTACGAACGTGGGTGGCGCTGATGAACACTCTCAATGTTAGGTTATTTGTAAGCATAAATACCCCCGAAAGCAGAAGATTTGACAGCCGTCGCCGTAGCTCAGAGGTAGAGCACCGGACGCGTAATTCGGAGGTCGTGGGTTCGGATCCCACCGGCGGCATGCGGTTGTTTTTTCTTCTGCTTTTCTAATCAATTACCTTTAAGCAATAACATATTCAGTAGTATTTAAAATTGATCAACACCACAAAATAAATAAATTAATTAAAAAATCCCCTGTGCCCCTTGGTTTCTGTGGCTGTTGGCTTCTCTCGCATCGTAACTGATGTAACATAATCGAGTTTGTTAGGGTATAAGTCGAGTGCTTTTTAAGGTGGCTATGTAGCAGTGCTTGATCTTCATTGACTCAAGTACAGGCTTATTAAGTGCCTCATGTGACAGGAATGTCCATTTTTTTGCTGTAGTCACCTGACTGGTCCAGATCAACTTGCCTGTCCACTGAGCCTGATTTAGTTCACTTTATGAAGCTGTTTTACAAAAAGAAGGCTGAATGAGACAATATGTTAAATTACAGAGCTGGGAATATTTTGGTTGATTAAATAAATAATAGTGTAGCTGCTTCTCACTTGTGATGTATGAATGCTGTTAATAGTGAGCAAGAACTAATTTTGCTGCTGTTGTATAGATCAATAGACGTCGGCTTAATTTTCTACTCTGAGTTATATCCATGCCTTATTCTTTTCGTGTTTGTACTTGCTGTTCTGTTTTGTATCGTAGCTTTCGTGGGGGGTTTCTTTTTGTTCTTCTTATAGTTTTTGCATTGACTATTTTTATAGTTTTTGTGCCTTCAGTGCATCGAGAAAGCAAATGTGGGCTTTCTTTATGCCTTGAAAATGGTAACCAGGCACTTTTGCGGAAACTGTTCAGTCTCTCGCAGTGTGCACCTTTTCTTGAACAGAAACAGTGAAGCATAGCACTGCTGAAGACAGGCTTCATTTTTGTTATTTTAACATATCACTCTGAGTGCGTAATTTGAAATAGAAAACATGTATAAATGAACAGGTGCAGTAGTCACCATATTTATGGCTCCGGTGGCCTGAGTAGCATGTTTAAGCTAATGTATTTTTCTGCCTTCAAAGTAGTGATGAAGATGGAAGAGTAGCCAGCGTGGGAACAGCTTGATTCTTGTGCTGGGCTAGTTCTTAAGCTAGTGTTAATGAAAAAAAAAATGACCCAGAAGACAAAAGCAAAGAAGGGAGTGATCATCAATGCAATTCTCGGGTGGTCACGTTCATTTGAAATTCAAATGACACCCATGCACTGTGGGGTTGAATTGGGGGGATAAACACATTCTCCCCACTTAAGCGCGGCTGACTCAGTTCAAAACCGCGTGGACCCCACCCCGTGGTCGCGTACGCTACCAAGCGCACGCCGACCACGGCGGGCCTTGCTCTGCGGGAACAAAGGAACGACACACTGGCTGACACAAACAAGGCATTTATTGCTGTAACAACAATAACGCCAGCTAGCAACAAAATACCCTGAGGAATCGAGGATGTCCGACTCACCAGCACGGTTACGAGCGAACGTTCGCCCACGGTAGGGCAGAGGGAAAACTCCGATGTCGGACGGGACGGGCTTGGCGGGAGCAAGTTCCGACCAAGAGGCGCCCGTCGACGAAGAGCGGAGCCGCCAGCGAAACGTCCGCGAGCTTCCCGGTCCCAGGGAGAAGAGAGAGAGCCTTCCCCCGCGCGCAAGCGCCAAAACTCGCCATCCGTGGCGCTGCTGTCGCTGCGACGCGAGCGCCCTCCCCTGTTAGTTAAAAGTAACCCCACTAAAGGGAGTGCGTTGCGGGAAGCTAACCACAGGGAACTAGTGAGTTGAGGGGAAAGCGAACGCAGGGGACGAAGGCGTCCCCACAGCACTCAGCGGTTAGCTGGGGTTTACATGTAGTGTTCAATAAACTGGCATTACCTTGTGCCTGTGAATTTCATTGATTGAAGTTTCTTCCCCTAAATTTCTCTCCAGGTTCAGTCCAACGTTGCTGTGGGCACTCCCGACTACATATCTCCTGAAATTTTGAGGGTAAGCTGACATATTGCTGTGCAGTGTTCCATTCCGGGTAGTGTAAGTGACACGCTGTCTTACTTTACCTCTTCCTAGCTCTTCCTCTTGTGTGCGCTTCTTTTCCTTTGCAACGAAAGTGGCAGTACAGCTCAGAACGTGCCGTGCATTGCAGTCTTCGCTGAATGTATCAGTGCAAATGAAATGAAGCTGTAACTCTGCTGCAAGTGTTTCACATCTGTGTGCAGCTGTCTTGCAGTTTTGCAGCTTTTTGCTTGCCGCGCTGCTGTTCAAGCTTCTTTAGTTTATAAACTGTTGCCTTTGCGTTGGGAGCAGCACGGCTCACTGTGCCAGCTGTTTGATGCAGTCGCGCAAAAGCCAAGTCAGTGTTTGTCACGTTACCACTGCTGCCAGCTGAGGACTTCCTGTTTGTGAACATGCCATTCATTTGCTCGATCGTGTAACCCTCCACGCATACACACACACTTTTGTTCCTATAATTTTCATCATCTGATTGTGAGCGTTTATTGCTTTACATTATTTTTTTTTTTTTTCTCTTTTGGTTCTTGCCGTATTGCCATCTCTGCCTTCACTTGCTTGTGTAAGATGTGTGTAGTTATATGCATTATGGACGGGTTTTCCTAACTGCCAACTTGTTAACTCACTACTCAGTATTCTTGGGAAGATAAGAAGGTGGGTGTAACTCTTTGCTTGCATTTCTTTTGACTGCTTGCAGCACTGTGCTGCCCACCCTCCCTCTCTCTCATTCCTCTTCTTTCCCTCTCCCCACATGCTGCTTGTTTTTTGTGCAGTTCATTCGTGCCCATGGCTTGTGCATTTCATGTTTTGGATGCTGCTTGGTTTGCCCTTATTTCTTTAGTTCGTAAACTTGCTTGAATGCCATTTGCTATGTTTACAGTAACTTGTGGGTCAGATTGCCAGTTTAGTTGCTTTAGTATTGCGCTACCTGCGAAAATAAAAAAACAAACAAACCCGGTATTCATTAGCTGAGTATGGGTAATTTTCGAGCCTAATGTAAATATTAATAATTAAAATTGGTTAAAGCTGCAGGATGAGTTTCTTGGCGACTATGAAGGTACTTTAGCACAAGACGCTCCAACATTTGACATCATGTTCTCTGAATTCAGGGATGATAGCATTTAAGATCAGTATTGAACGTCAGGTATTTAAGCGTGCACTGAAATGCCGAATTGTGCTAACTGGGGCGGGAGCCTCTGTCAGGCTATGAGCCTTTAGCTCCTGCTCCATTTTTCCCCGTTGTGAGAAAATGAAAAATGAAATAAAGAAAGAAAGAAACATTAATGGTCTTTCGCTTTGTTACAACAAGATGGAGATGGAGCACTGCTGTGCTCGTCTTTATTAAGATTTTAGCCATTTCTGAATTCAGACTTACGGCTGATCACCCTTCAATATTGTTCAATGCATTCATGTTTCAGTCTACAGACTCAAAAATGGCACAAGCATGCACAGTTCACACCCCTCCTGCTCTCTCTCTCCAAGTGATCACAAGCACCATCACACTCCTTGTCATGTTTTGTCTTCCTGTTATCTAAACTATTGTGTCAGCACTTGCTACTTAGTCACTGTCACGCCCCCTCACTTGACTGCCCTTCATATCTTTTCATTTGTCGTTTCCTAATCTTCATGTATTCAACCTCCTGCACCTGTCTTATCCACCTCTGCACATCATATCTCTATATATATATATGGACATGTATGTATATGCTTGAATTATGCACCCAACTAAAGTGGAGTTTTCACTGGTTACATGCTCTGAGACAAATGACACTGCTGAAGGCCCCGTCTTTGATTGGCACACCTTGTTACTTGCAGTTGCGCTCTTTAACTACTCTGAAATTCTGTACAGGAAAAGAATCTGGCAAAAGTAACATTGATAAACCACTTTCATGACTTCTCTAGTCCTGCTTTGCATGGTGACATTTGAGTGTGTCCTGCCTGACTTCTGTGCATGCTTTGCTACTTGAAAAGAGCATGGAAAGTGTTACACTCAAACGTCACCATGAAACAGATATGTCATGTAATTGTAAGCTTGTAAGCTCAGTAATAAGGGAAGCTATTTTTTCAATTAGGGGATTGGATTCTCTACAAACATTTTGTCATCCTCTCTGCTGTTTCGCTACTTTATTATTATTGTGATATACCAGATGAGAACCGCAAAAAAATTGTGCAGGTAACTAAGGTATAATTATTTGTTCTAACTATTTATTCTCATACTTGCTGGAAAGAGAGGACCTGTGTAGCAAAACTTGTGCTGAAATATTAGGGGCAAGATGTTGTATAATAAATATTTTATGCATACTGTAAATTTTTTGTTATTGTTATCCTATACTGTATTACTACTATATCTTATACTAGCTCGTTATACCTAGTGGCTCTGGCTGGGACACTTTACTTTTCAGTCTTTTCTCCTGTCCCAACATACTTTTATATCTTATACTGAATATGTTACTGAATCTGTACTGAGAATCTTGTACAGTAAATTCTAAGCGACAAGTATAGAATCTCTAAGTAAGCATAGAGAGAGTTTTGTCAAAAGTTTTAGCACCGTGGTGCTTTTTTTTTTTGCCTAACAATTGATGGTGCAGGTGTTGTTAGTGACGTGGCACTCTGTGAATACTTATGGGCGGAACTGTTGTCAGCAGCTATCTATTTTTCTTGCTGACTTTTCAGCTCCTGCCTTCAGCATTTGTAAAGTATTGTAGTGCATTTGCGAATTTGTACATGGGAACCTGCATGCTTTAGTGTAGCTAGCACTACAGAAGACAGAACAGAAGCCGAGACAGAAGTGTTGTGCCGCAAGATGTGGCAGAGAAGAGAGCATGATTGTCACTGTCTTATTTGTGAATAATGCAGTGACTTCCTAACAAAGCAAAGCTCACAAAACCTCTCAGGTGTATCACTTGCTAGTCTGCAGCCATGAAACCATCTACACACGTTTTTTTCTGAATTATACCTGATGCTGGTTGCACTGACGTGTTGTTCATGTCAGATTGCTAGGAGAAAGCTGTGGCTGCGACTGTTGGCAGAACAGTGATGCTAGAGCCATTGAAAGCTGCTCGACAGACTCTGACAATAGAGTCAGAGTATAGCTAGTGCAGTTTTTTTTTGCGGTCTTCATTTGGAACATTTTATTGCCCGCATAAGCCTTATATTCTGATGGGCTTTTTATTTTTTTGGCTTATGTCTTTCATAATCTCAAGTATTGCCGCTATTGTTCTTTCTCTGCTGGCTCTGTGTCATCCTCGTAATGACTTTTTGCTGCTCTTGTTACATCAACACAGAGACTTAATATGAGCCTTATTTTTTTTCTTGCGGAGAAGCGCAGATTATGTTTCAAGGGGGGCAAACAGAGGTTGGGAGCATTGTTGGATTTCAGCTTTGTGAAAGTAGCTCACAGACCTCTTTTGGAATGCTTGCTCAAGTTGCAAGCCATTATGGAAGCACAGGCTGAATTGCTTGAAAACGCCACGGTTTTTGTCGAGCTCTCTTCCCTGTCCCACCTCTGCGCACATTTGTCGTGTCATGTTGTTCTAGGTCCAGCTACCGGCTAGCCTGGCCTTTATCGCTGTTGATTGTTGAGGGTCTCTCACTGGGGATTTTCGCCTCTGTGTTCATATGACGTCCGTGCCTGCGTGGTGGGTGGCAGGCCATGGAAGACGGCCAGGGCAGGTACGGCCCCGAGTGCGACTGGTGGTCCCTGGGTGTGTGCATGTACGAGATGCTCTACGGTGAGACGCCCTTCTACGCTGAGAGCCTGGTGGAGACCTATGGCAAGATCATGAACCACAAGGTCAGTGCCGAGGGGGAAATACGTGCTCCGCCTGTGTAGTTATGCTTTGTAAACACTAGAAAGCAACCTTGTGCTGTAGTCAGTAAGCCACATGATGGGAGTTACATGGTATGTAGATAATCAATAGCTTGACGAAAATACGTCTGGTCAGGCATTGAGTTAAAGGAAAAAGAATACGGTCACTGACCAAGTCAAGAAATTTTAGACGTTTCGGAACCTCGTACGGGTTCCTTGATCACTGAGCGGGAGAGGAAGCGCCGCGACTTGTATACGCAACACATGACGTAACGAGCGTGCGTAGATTGGTGGCATATTTCCTTGCATGCGGTTCATGGTAGCTGGTGTCGACTGGATGATTAGAGATTCCAGTAGGCGCCGAGATGACGCATTCCTTTCCTTCGCGACGATAGTGGCGTGGTCCCAGTCAATCGCGTGACCATGTTCTTGCACATGCTGTGCAATGGCGTTAGTCGCGTGATTATTATTTCTTACGTCACGTTTGTGTTCACTGAGCCGTCTTGTAAACTTTCCCGTCTCACCAATGTACACCTGGGGGTAGTCAGCACATGGGATCTTGTATATGATGCCTGGATACTCTTCAATCTGCAGTCTATCTTTCACGTTCACGAGCTGGTTACGGAGCTTGCTGGTCGGGATGTGGGCAATGCGCAGGTCGTATTTTGAAAATATCGCGCGTATTTTCAAAATACGACCTACGCATTGCCCACATCCCGACCAGCAAGCTCCGTAACCAGCTCGTGAACGTGAAAGATAGACTGCAGATTGAAGAGTATCCAGGCATCATATACAAGATCCCATGTGCTGACTACCCCCAGGTGTACATTGGTGAGACGGGAAAGTTTACAAGACGGCTCAGTGAACACAAACGTGACGTAAGAAATAATAATCACGCGACTAACGCCATTGCACAGCATGTGCAAGAACATGGTCACGCGATTGACTGGGACCACGCCACTATCGTCGCGAAGGAAAGGAATGCGTCATCTCGGCGCCTACTGGAATCTCTAATCATCCAGTCGACACCAGCTACCATGAACCGCATGCAAGGAAATATGCCACCAATCTACGCACGCTCGTTACATCATGTGTTGCGTATACAAGTCGCGGCGCTTCCTCTCCCGCTCAGTGATCAAGGAACCCATACGAGGTTCCGAAACGTCTAAAATTTCTTGACTTGGTCAGTGACCGTATGGTATGTAGATGAGAAGGCTTTCCTATAACTGTAGAGCAGTGTGCTGCAGACTAGATAAAGTGAAATCTTAGTGTAGTTGGCTCTCTCAGGGGTATGATCCTCTTATGCTTATTGTTTGTGTGCCTATGTAGCTGCGCTCGAGCGCAAGAGGTGTATGCAAGACTCATTACCTGCTTTAAAAATTTCTCTTCGTATGTTCTTTTGAGCACTGCTCAAGCACACTTGACATGCCTGCTCATTTCTGTACTATCACGCTTATTATGAGCTGAAAGCAAGGTACATGCAAGGTAGAGTTGGAGCTCAGTTCTCGAAGCAATGCGAGCCGAGCAGTGCTAGAAATTGATGCAGCTAGTTGTCGACGTAAAGAACGAAGTGCACTGAACATTTGTGCAATTGGGGTGCTCTGTGTAAAGGTACATTGACTTAAGATAATGCGGAAACCTAGTTGTTTCATTTCAGACATGTTGCGAGTCACACTGAGTGTGACAGCGCATGTAAATCTTACAAACGTGGGGGCCTTCTAATCCACATTCTTAAAGAAGAAAATGCAAGGAATTTAGGTTGCCTGCCGTGGTGTCTACAATGAGTATCTAAAATGTTCTCCTTGCAATTTTTCTGCCAAAACTGTGGTTGGAACTGGTTCCATTGCTCTTATATGGTATGCTTGAGTCATCATCATCTAGAATTATCGTATACCTTCCATTGGATTATCATGTGGGACTGCAGTAATCCAAGCAACTAATACACCTTAATCCATTTTCTGGGAGAAGCAACTTCCAAATTTGGGGGGTCGTCAGATTTTCGAATTTGTGGTGCCCAATGAGTGGTCCACTGTTGGTCCACTGTTGGTCATGTGGTGTTGATGACATCATAACCCTCTTGGTCACATTCATAGAATGCGGGGAGTCCTCATACCGCTACTGGCACAACGGTTAAGAGCTGTGCCACTGCCCTGGCAGGTGGCTCTTTGGATTAATTTCATTGCCACTTGTCAGCAGGCGCAGGCAGCTCACAACCCAGTGGGGAGGTTGTGATGATGTCAAGGTCACATGACCTCTTGGCCAATCGTTCGGAACAGCAAGTTTGGCGGTGCTCTGTGATTGGTTCCTTTGGGGTCACGTGACCCTGGTGACATCATCTCCCACTCGACCAGTCAGGGAATCTCAAATTCGGAGGTGCTCTCCGATTGGTCAATTGGGGTCACCTGACCCCAATGGGTCAATGTGACCCATCAGGGTCACATGATTCCAACAGACCAACACGGAATTTCACTGCGGAGAAATGAAAAACTGTGTGCCCACTGCCTAAATGCTATCAAATTAATAAATATATAAAAAAAAAATAAGTGCTTTACAAGGTTATTTTTACCATTGCTGCTGTCATTCATACAGCTTGCAAACATGGAAGTGTGTGAAGCTGCTGCTTGTGGGAGTTCTTGGATGGTTTGCTATTTTGGTACAAATGTATGCTCTATTGCTGCAAATAAAATGTTTCATTTTAAAGTAACATTTAGTGAATATTATTGGTGCGAGATATGTATTTAGGACTCAACAGTATTGCTTTTTCTTTTTCTTCAGAACTGTTTCGACTTCCCGGATGATCCTGGCTGCAGTATTTCGGAGGATGCCAAGGACTTGATGCGGCGGTTAATCTGCAGTGCTGACTGCCGGCTCGGACAGAACGGGCTACTGGACTTCAAGAACCATCCGTGGTTTAGTGGTGTCGACTGGGACCACATACGAGAGAGTATGTCGATTTTTATTCTTGTCTGTTAGCTTCCACCTAAACTTATTGTTTGACTTTTTCTAAATGTGGAATAAAGTGAATTGGCTTTTCTTAGTGTTTACGGTAAATGACTTACTTTTTGTGAGCTCAGTATTTCGTGAATTTAAGGCAAAGTGGGGAAATCAGTATTTTTCTTGAGCACTAAATTTCGTGAAGCAAAGGTGACAGGCCCCTTGTTGCTTCATTTGTCTAAATTATGTGCAGGACACCAGTTTGTTGCAAGGTGAATATGATTCGCGAGAAACACAAAAATTGGGTCATTATTAAAATTAAGTCATTTATGGTAACCACCAGCAAATTAACTAATATCGAAATTAAAAGGTGTGCATCCTTTGATACATATCTGCCATTTTCCTCACTTTAGCTTGCACCCTAAGGGAATTATGGTTGTACTCAATATATCAGAGTTTGAATTAGTTGTGATCTGATTTACCTTTGTATTCTTTCATTGGTGCTGTGACAATGACAGTTCATGCGGCATCAACTGATTGCACACTTAGCTCCTCAGTAATAATTTTGGAGAGCTGTTTTTGTCCATAATAATAGCTCATGCCTTGCTGCCTTGAAGCGCTCATACTCACGGCCATGACTCTGTCTATCCGTCCATTACATCTGAAGTGAAAGTCATAACTAATCATTACTAGTCATAAGTCATGACTATTTAGTCATGAGTGGTTAGTCATTAACCAATCATGACTAGCCAATCCAAGTCTCAGTAGCAGCCCAAGTTGCGTGGAAAGGCTTTTGCCTCTTGCACTTTAGATAGTCATAGTGCCCCCTGACTTTTTCATGCAACATTGTCCTTTTATATAGCTGTACAAACGTTTCGCCAGTGCTCTGGCGAGATGAACATTAATCTAAATCTTTTTTGTCATGCACTATTGCCGTTTAACTCCTGCTTCATAGACTGTTTGAGGTGCCAAAGTTTGTCATGTTCTAATCTTTTGTTTTTGTAAATGATTTGAATAAAAAGTCCAGCTCGCACACTCTTCTGACATTTCAAAGTGGATGCAGTTTCATTGTTTTGTTTGTGGGGTTTAAATCGGGGAAGGTAAACACGTATTCCCCGTTTAAGCGCGGCTGACACAGTTCAAAACCGCGCTTACCCCACCCCGTGGTCGCGTACGCTACTGAGCGCACGCCGACCACGGCGGGCCTTGCTCTGCGGGAACAAAGGAACGACACACTGGCTGACACAAACAAGGCATTTATTGCTATAGCAACAATAACGCCAGCTAGCAACAAAATACACTGAGGAATCTAGGATGTCCGACTCACCAGCACGGCTACGAGCGAACGTCCGCCCACGGTAGGGCAAAGGGATAAACTCCGAGGTCGAGCGGGTCGGGCTCGGCGGGAGTAAGTTCCGGCCGAGGGGCGCCCGTCGACGAAGAGCGAAGCTGCGAGCGAAACGTCCGTTCGCTTCCCGTTGCCGAGGGAGAAGAGACCCCGTCGCTCCCCGCGAGCGCGCAGCAAAACGCCATCCGTGGCGCTGGTGTCGCTGCGACGCGAGCGCCCTCCCTTGTTAGTTACAGTAACCGAACCGAGAGGAGTGCTTTTCGGGGGGGGGCAGCTAACAACAGTGGGGTGCGTTGAGGGAAAGCGAACGCAGGGGACGAAGGCGTCCCCACATCCCCCCAACCTTAAATAGACCCACGCGCCTGCAAGTTACATGCTATGGAGGAGTCTCCTGGTCTTCATGCACTTGAGGCAGGTCGTGCAGCGGAGGTCACGCCGACAGGGTGCACGCAGTCTTCCGCGGTATTCCGAAGGCGGCGTGAAGGTCTCCGCTGGGACGACTCGCATGGCCCGCGGGCTATGTGCCCGCAGGCCCGCGAAGAGGAGGGCCGGTTGACCACTGCAGGCCAAGATTCCGCAGTAGTCGCCAGGGCAGCAGCAGCCGGAGGTGGCTGCTGTCTGGTCTCGCCACGGCTGCCCCGGATGGATGCGGCGAACAGGATACAGGCCGCTCCGTCGCAGCAGGCGGCGGCGAGACGATGTGCACAGGACAGCAAGCCGCAGTGGCTCCAGATCTGTAAAATTTCCGAAACACACTCCGCATGCCTTTAACGTAGGTCACGGGAGGGGAAACGGCGTACACAAGGGCCTCGTGGCTCAAATGCTCAACTCGCTAGCAAAACGTGTCGGGCGGCTGTGCAATGCAAAGTTCGAGTGAACAAAGCCCTTTCTTGAGTTGAACGAGAATGCTCGGTTCATGCGAGGTTAAAAAAAACGGGTGGCCAGCAAAGTGCGCCCCCTCTCAATACCACGGTCGGGTGGTCGTGTCACTTTTGACAAGGTGCAGGCGGCTATGAATAGCCTTAGGCCTCACTGCCACAGTGAAGGTCGACGACCCCCAACAAAAGAAAGACCCGAAACGGGTTTCGTGCGCGCAGCCGTGAGGAGACATCAGCGTTGTGGGGTGGTCCTCCCCGCTCACTGCACAAAGCAGCTTGAGCGATCGGCGCCCACCGTATCGGACGGTGTCGGAACGCCCGGTGCCGAGCTGCAATACCAGCGAGCTCGTTAAGGCACCCGTGGCCCCAGGCCACCCGGCTCCCAGAGCCGCGACTCCCAGAGTCGAAAAAGAGACAGCGAGAAAATATATACAGAAAACTCGGACCACCCACGCGGCTTCCGTACTCACTCGCTTCGGGCTCGGCAACTCCGCGGGCGCTAGGCCTCGCGCTCCCTCGATGCGGACCAAGTGGTTCTTGAAGAAACTCCAGGAAGAAAACTTCACAAAAAAAAACATGCTGAGCATGTCGAAAAGTTCAAACATGCTGCAGCGCAATACACCTCGCACTCAAGAAAGCATGCCGCAGGTCCTAGCGATCAAAATTCACTCTAGGCCTAGCACTTGTCAAGTCCGGACAAAGAGCGTTCCTCGAACCGAACAGACTGTCGTCCAATGTTCCAAGAGCAGGCCCCACGTTGGGCGGCCAGATGTGGGGATTGAAATGGGGGGGATAAACACGTATTCCCCGTTTAAGCGCGGCTGACACAGTTCAAAACCGCGCTTACCCCACCCCGTGGTCGCGTACGCTACTGAGCGCACGCCGACCACGGCGGGCCTTGCTCTGCGGGAACAAAGGAACGACACACTGGCTGACACAAACAAGGCATTTATTGCTATAGCAACAATAACGCCAGCTAGCAACAAAATACACTGAGGAATCTAGGATGTCCGACTCACCAGCACGGCTACGAGCGAACGTCCGCCCACGGTAGGGCAAAGGGATAAACTCCGAGGTCGAGCGGGTCGGGCTCGGCGGGAGTAAGTTCCGGCCGAGGGGCGCCCGTCGACGAAGAGCGAAGCTGCGAGCGAAACGTCCGTTCGCTTCCCGTTGCCGAGGGAGAAGAGACCCCGTCGCTCCCCGCGAGCGCGCAGCAAAACGCCATCCGTGGCGCTGGTGTCGCTGCGACGCGAGCGCCCTCCCTTGTTAGTTACAGTAACCGAACCGAGAGGAGTGCTTTTCGGGGGGGGGCAGCTAACAACAGTGGGGTGCGTTGAGGGAAAGCGAACGCAGGGGACGAAGGCGTCCCGACATGTTTTAATAACTAGCCTGAATTGAATAAACATACAATGTACAGCTTTCTCGAGGGCAAGCATTGAACACTAACGGTTGACTGCATTTGGCTGGGTGCAGGTCGGGCGCCTTACATTCCGGAGGTCAGCAGTCCAACTGACACCTCGAATTTCGACGTGGATGATGCTGACCTTAAGCAGCCGGTGAGTGAAGGTTATTTGCTTTGCGCCTTACAGAAGCTTGCTTTTTTGTTGGAAAGTACTTTTACATTGTATTTACCACTCTCTTTGAGTGCCTTTGACCAGTTCCAACTTGCTGGGAGACCCATGCTGATTGAAATGTGCTTGGGCACATTTTTCAGACACTAGTCCTATTGTGTTCTCATGGACTCAAAATGCTCCTAGTGAATTTGACTTGTACATACACTGGCATGTAGTCAGAATAGCCGAACTCAGGCTCATGCAGTCCTGTACTCATGTAGACTTCCTTAATCTGATACTAGATTGCTGGATTGAGTTCAAATAACCCTGAATCAGTGGCCTCATGATTGACTGTGCTAGCCTGTATGTAGACAGAAAAACAAGATGTTCCTAGTCACATAAGTTCTCTCTTTTAGCTTTTTCCTGTAGGCCTGCTTGTAGAGTAATACAGTAGAGAATGTGTATGTGTGACACACACTATTATGTGGGAAAGGAAAAAATTTGGAAAATAATCATATGACACATCCGTTGCTGTTGGTAATCCCCTTCAGCTGCTACCAAAAAAATGCAGCATTCATCGTTGACAAGTGTAAAACAGTCATCAGCAACTCTTTGTGCAAATTTAGGTGAGGATTTTTATAGTGGTTCGTAGTGCAAAAGGAAACATGTTATTTGCACGCTCAAACTTATTGCAACAGATCGAGATATATATAGTAAGGCAGTGCAAAAGATGGGACATGCAGAAGAAGTCACAGGACATTTGCTAACATGGGAACAGTGGTTCGGGTATCCACTGAGATATACGAGACAGTTACATTTCCTTTCCTCAGAAACCAGTTTTCATTTTTTTAAGCAGCTGGTTTTTATTTGAGAAGAATTCACCCTGGAGGCACGAACAGAACAAATTCAACAAAAACTTTAGAGGCCACTGTGAAAACCGCATTGGAGTAAAGCCTCCTCCTCACGTCTAGCGTCTCTTCTTTGCTTCTAGTTGCCCCTCTTTGCTTGTAGTATCATTAAATCAGTTATATCCACATTAGTCTGCCTTAATTTATAATTAATTTGCCTTAATTCACACTTAATGCACTGTCATTCATCTCCATTTACTGTCGACATTTTTATAATTGTTAAGTATTGATTAGAATTCAATTTACTTAACCCCCCTCCCAACCGTTCACCCAAGTATTCATCCGGACACTCAAATCTTGCGCCGCGCGTTGGCTCCGCCTGCGTTTCCGGTCATGTGGGCCATTCACATGAAAGGTCACGTGGGGGTGTCACTTGGCATGACACGACGATTCAAATTTCTCGCCACTCGCTCCCTGACCACGCCCACTTCTGGTCCCTTTTTGGGTTCTGATTAATTAACTAATGATCTGACATGTGCCAAATTTTTTGCCTGGCATCCTCACATCACCCCCCTTTGATTAAGACCACTTTTAACCAATATCTCTTTATAGTTCCCCGCAACTGCTGCCGACATGTTATATGCGGACACAAACCCGCCGACATGTCTTAGTAATGCTTTCTCATTAAAGAAATCCAAAGCTTCCAAGAAGTTTGCAATGCTCAGCCAAATGCGCATTCAAGTTCGGACACAATGGGTTTCTGTGCTCTCATACATCTTCTTCCAGAAGGGGGTGGAGGGGAGGGGAGTGGAGGGGAGGGGAGTGGAGGGGAGGGGATGGGATGGGATGGGAGGGGAGGGGAGGGGAGGGAGGGAGAGGGGAGAGGAGGAGGAGGGAGGAGGAGTGCATGTGTCCTGTATATTGTGTCTTTTGCACTGCCTTACTGCAGTGTGCCACCAACCTGCCAGGACCCACTTTATTTATCTCAAGATTTGTTTCTGATGTTGCAAATACTAACATATTGCTGTTAGTGATGCTTTATTCTCATTGTTTTTTTCCTTTGATCACTTCTTTTGCAAGTAAAATGCAAGATGTTGAAGGCTACCACTTTAGCTTGAAGCAAAGCTCCTTTTTGTCCCGCATCTATGGTTATTAAATAGCTGGGTGCTTAGTGTTGAGAGATCAGGATAGCTGAGTAAGTACGGTCAGTCTGACTGTTTTCGGTGTGCTGAAACTTTTCCCATGCTTGTGCTACGTGGAATCAAACTCATGACCACTTCGTGAGGAAGGCATCCTAAATAAATGTGTACTTAGCAATGGCTGTTCTGTGTTTCATGAATAATGCTTGATTTTATTGAATGGCACCCAGCAATATGGTTGATTTTCAGTTGTCAATTCCTCATACTTTGGTCACTTATGCAAACAATGAAGCAGAATCCACTGGTGCAAAGAGAGATGTTTCGCTGAATAGTGCTATCAAGCTCTACTGAGCTGCAGATTTATGACATCTGCTTCCCGTTTATGGTGTCACTAATCTGCTTCATTTTTTACTTCTGGTTGCGTGCCAACTCTCTGGAGTGCTAAGAGCAGGATGTTTTCCTTGAAGTGAGGAGTGTATTTTTTCCTCTTTTTCTTCTTCTCTTCTCCTCTAGTACTACCACGTAATGCCTTTTGGGCTAGGTCACGGAAGTGCATTCAGTCGCTTTGGTCGAAGGCTGGTAAGGCGGACCTGTGTGTGTGAGCTTGGGACGTGCACCATAGCTTCCCTTGCATCGTCCGTAACTGTGACATTTAGTGGCACTTCGAAATCACATGTGCTTCTGGCTAGTACCAGCTGGTACCAGTGTCTACGTTTAATGCTTGTGGTTTTGTCCTTTGGCTAACTCTGTAACCAACTTGTCCTTGTGCTGTGCTTAGTGCTCGGTAGCTTCGCGTCATAGTGCCTGTTCCAGTGAAACTAATCCTGTTCTGTCTTGTGCAGTTTTCGAGCCAAAGTCTTGTTTTAAGCTAGATTGGGTTTCAGCTTGCAGACTAGTTGCTTATCTCTTTTTGAACTCAAAAGCATCAAGGCATTCTTAAAAGCTGTGAATCTGCTGGGTTATAAAGGGAACAGAAATGGAATTGATCAAGACGTTCAACCTGAGCATGTAGGCAAGGATGTTGTTTGAGTATGTGAAGCTAAATACGGTAGAAAATAATATAAAAAAAGAGCTTGATAGTAACGAAGTCAACAAAAAAAAAGTCGAGATACTGTGTTTTTTTCATTTGATGCAATGGGAACGAAGTAATGGAGAAAGCATTGTGAAGAATTACTTACTCAAATTTTGTGTTTGTAGAAGATGATAAGGTGGCCGTGAGGAGTCACCGTAATTTTTGGCTTGGCCAGATTAAAACTGACAGGGGTCGACTTGTGTGTTGACGACGTGATCTGTAATTTTTAGCCTTGGGTAAACTGCTTGTCCTCCCATCCAGAGAAAGCCGCAGATGATGTGGAAGAAATGTCACACTGCTCCTTGCTCAAAACGCAGGAGTCGGGACCACCAAGCACCAATGCTGTGTTCTCTGGGCTGCACCTGCCCTTTGTGGGCTTCACGTACACGCTGGGAAGCCGGCTGGCCTACCACGGTGTGGGCGACTCAGTGGTGGATGGCGTGGCCGCCCAGTCGGGGGCAGACGAGAGCCACCTGACGTGCCAGAAGAGGATCCGGGCCCTCGAGAGGGAGAATGCCGAATTGGGACAGCGCCTTGCCAGTGAGCCCTTTTATTGAGGCGAAAGCCTTTAATGGCTCATACTCACGGCCATGACTCTGTTCGTCCGTCGGTTACATATGAAGTGAAAGTCATTACTAGTCACAAGTCATTACTGGTTAACGACTAGTTAGTTGATGACTAACTAGGCATGGCTAACCAGTCATGACTAACTAGCCATTAACCAGTCATGGCTAGTTAGTCATGACTAATTAGTTGATGACTGGCTAACTAGTCATTAACCAGTCAACTAATTAGTCATGACTAACTAGCCATTAACCAGTCATGGCTAGTTAGTCATGGCTGGTTAGCCATGCCTAGTTAGTCATCAACTAACTAGTTGTTAACCAGTCATCAACTAATTAGGCATGACTAGTTAGTCATTAAACAATGATGACTAGTTAGTAATGTCTAATTAGTCATCACTAGCCAATCCAAGTCGCCTCATAGCCGCCTCATGTGTGCCTGCATTAGCAGCCAAAGTTGCGTGGAAAGGCTTTCGCCTCGTGCGCTTTCGATTGTTAAAGTGCCCCCTGAATTTTTTGCCAGAATTACCACTGCAGTGTCTAATTTTGACTGGGAACACTTGGTCAACACCGAAGAACGAAAGCTATCTTTACTTCGGAGATTGAGACCTCTCGCAAACAGGGTGCGGGTGCAGAATAACTCTTGGCATGGTAACTAGCACAAAAATAAATTAAAGGACCAGCAAAAGGCGTTTTCGACTGTACTGCAATCACCACACCGTGATTTTAGCAGGGTGGCACAGATGTGAATAATTATACATGCAATGGCGAGTTCAAGAACTTGTCATGAGCTCTCCGGTGCTTGCATTGTGATCTGTGTGCATTTATGTGCTTTTCCTCGAAAGGTGATCTCAAAAGAGGACTGTCGAATTCAACCAGTGAAGCATTACAAAGGACGTCATCCACAGATGGTGAGGTGCGGAGGCTTCAGGATGAAGTGAACACTTTCAGGAAGAGGAATGCAGGTGTGTGTGATGGGATATGAAACTTTGTTGCTCCAGCAGATGAGCTGTTGAGCCATTGCACTCCCTGTAATCTAGTTGTGGCTTGGACTGCTGACAGTAGAAGGCAGCAACTGAGTGTTTGCAGCAATCTCTGGTTGCAAAGAGCTCTGAGACAGAGTGTATCAGCATACTGGCTTCACAGGTGTTGAGACATTTAAGGCATGTTGAACATGTTGGGGGGGGGGGAGTGGAGAGGAGGGGAGGGGAGGGGAGGGGAGGGGAGGGGAGGGAGAAGGAGAAGAAAATGAAGACATTATCGATTTTGACAAATTTGTATGTTCATCTTCTCATTTGTATGTTCATCATCTCTCATTGAATTTAACCACGCTCTCCGCCCGTCGCCACACTGAATCACTAAAATTCTTACATTGTATCGTCAATTCCTCGGTAAGGCTCTCAGTTAACCACTACATTAACTTTGCACCATTATCATCTACAAGAAGTCATCACGAGCTAAATTTGATACCATATTTTGCACGTACTAATTTGTTCAAATTCAGTTTTTTTCCCCGTTCAATAGAAGCCTGGAATTCTCTACCTGGATCCATTCGTTCATCTCCAATTCAAAGTTTTATAACTGCCATCGAAGACACATAATACCTGAATATTCCTACCGTGCCATTAACAGTTCCTTTCTTGTTTGTTACTTTTTGCGTGTTTTGAACTTTATTCTGCTCACTTTGTACATTTTGTTGTATTTTGTTACCTTTGGTATTTTGCTTTTTGTTTTTCCCACTCCTGCCATAGCGCATATAACTGCGCTGCAGTATGTATAAATAAATAAATAAATAAATAAATCTTGCTTCATGACACCATTTGGAAGTAGTTATGGCTGCTGGCTGACCTTTTGGACTTGAAGGGGATGAGAAATAAGCTTGGTTAACCGAGCAGTTGAGAAATATCCAGCTGATAACTGTGTGATGTTATAGATGGTTCTATGGAACCGCTAGAATAGGAGAGCAGCTTGAATATTTGAAGTCTGAGGGGTCAGTTGATGACTCTATAGCACGGCCTCTATCAAGGGGTGCGTCACAGCTACTATTTGATGCCCTGCTCTCATCTTGTATGTGTGCTGCTTTTAATTTTGGTGCTGTTATCTGATAGCCATCTCGTTATTACCAACCACGTGTATGTGTGCATGTGTGTGTGCAGAATTGGAGCTGGAGCTTCAGCAAAGGCAGTCCTTATCCAATTCGCATGGAGGCTACCCCGTAGGTGACGCCAAGCTCAAAGAGCTGGACAAGCAGCTGCGCCTTGCACGGGCAGAGAAAGAAGAGATTCAGCGGGTGAGTGATCAGGGGCCATGTTTTCTAATCATCATGCTTGATTGTACCTTCACTTTTGTGCCATACTGCAATAAGGACATTTTTATCCATCAGCACCTTTCTCTCGGTGCCCTTCGCTGAATGGCATGTGTTTGTCGCATTCGATAACGCATACTAAACATGAATTTGCCTCAAACATGGCGTAGTAAGGTGCCCCTAGGTGTTTCATACACCTGTGTATGAACTGTCAGAAAGGAGAGGAGCAAGATATGTTGATTGAATGCCTGGCACGTTGCACATGCTCTATTGTGTCATTGTATCTTCTAGCTCGGTGGCAATGCTAAGATGATGCAGAAAGCCATGTAGAAAAGCCATGTAGAATCAGGGAACACGAAAGAAACCTTCAGCAAAATAAAGAAGGCCCAAATATGCCTAAGCATATAAGGTCCTGCCAGCAGGCTCTTGTGAGCCATGTTTTTCTGGTGTACGAATTCTGTCAAAAAGCAAAGACACAAAAGCTAGGGAACTAATCGGAGCTTTTTTTATTGCAAAAAAAAAGGCATGTGCGTCAGCGACACATCCATATCTTTGTACAAGGCTGAGAGCAATTTTTTCACCCGTTCGCTATCATATCAACTTTGAAGATCACAGTATTCCTTGCATGTAAGACGGCATATAATTGTGCATGTTTTCTTCGAATAAATCAGTTGTGAGTGGCGCTTCGTTCCGTCTTTCTGTCTTGTGTTCTGTCTTATTTCGCGCCTGTAACCAAAGATGAACAGTTACCAACTTGCCCTGCAAGACGTTCTTTTATGTAGAAACAGCTTTGATGAGAGGTTGTTCAGGGGCTGTGAAAGAATCACACAGAAACAGCCCTGATTTTTTCTCATTTGATGGCATGCTGAAGCTATCACTTTGTTCGATTCTTTTTATTAGGATTTGAACGATGCCCAGGAGAGGCTAAAACAGCAGAGCAAGGAGCTCAAGGACGCCCTGGCACAGAAGAAACTTGCCATGGACGAGTACACCGAAGTCAGCGACAAGTGCGTACCCTGGATTTCTTTCACTGCTTCAAGGAGGCCAGTTTGTGTGTGTGGTTGGGGTTACACCTTCTCCATTTGTTTTATGCCAGGCTGTCGGAGTTGCGGACGCAGAAGCAGAAGCTTTCCCGACAAGTGCGCGACAAAGAGGAGGAGCTGGAGAGTGCCATGCACAAAATCGACAGCCTCCGACAGGACCTCAGAAAAGCGGACAAGCTGCGGAGGGAGGCAGGTGTCCTCATTCTCTTTATGAGTGGGAAATGCCGTATTTACTCGAATCTAGGCCGGCCACGATTCTAAGCCGAGACCCGAAAGTTGAAGGCCACAGAAAAAAAAAAAAACTTACCTCGATTGTAGGCCGGCCAAAAAACAACTGCGAACAAGAGGTACAGCACGCAAACGACATTTATTGCCAGGAACCCGCTCAGGCTGATCCCGGGCTGGCGTTTGGGCGAGGAGACATATGCAACGCCAGCCCGGGATCAGCCGCCGAAGTCCCGCCCGGCTTGAAGATTTGACGACTGCTCTGCAGCGAGTATAACTTTCTGCTTGAAGGCGGCACAATAATGGCACCGCCTGTTTAAAAACCACGCACGAAAACTTCACTGCTGCGAATGTGCTCACGCCACCGCACGAGAACAGAAAAAGGCCAAAATGGCAGCCAGTGCTCATGTGTGCTTTGATCAGTATCGGCTACGGATAGCAACGGCTACGGATAGCAACGGCTACAGTGCTGTCTTTAGTTGGCGTTTTGTGGGGGCGCCACCTGCGTGCTATATTTATTCGTATTTTACGAATACGAAACCTCAAAACGAAATCCTCGAATCTAAGCCGACATAAGAGTTCTACATCTCGTTTTTTTTTAAAAACTATCGGCCTAGATTCGAATAAATACGGTGGTTGAGGTGGCTTTATGCAAGTTCGCGGGAGGATGTTACAGTGAAGCTCAAAAGCTCTGAAACCTTCGCGGCCGTGCTGTCTGTGTTCTGTGTAGCGGTACAGTCATATTGGTGGCATCAGTTTGATAGACTGCATTGCTTGGTACAATGGCCCAGCAGTGGTGGAACACAGTTGCAGGAACAATTGGAACTGCAGCTGTGTTGTCTTATATATAACCGCTGGCAAAAGTAACTGTTTTACATCCCAACTACTTTTGGTGTAGCTCAGCCAAAACTACACTAGACCCCACAGATAGGTCAACTCTGCGTATTCCACCATCCATTTTCATATTGTCATTCTAGTGAACAAAAGGTTGACTTTAGGTGGCAATGTACGATAACCATAACCTAACCTATCTTAGCCTGGTGGAGTGTCCATATGCAGAGGGTGAAGGTATGAGGAAGTTAGAGGATTGATGGAAATTTCATTGAGTAAACTGGTGAAGAGGCCAAAAAACTAAAAGTTAATTGCTATTGCTTGAAGCTGTTATGATGCCCTGGCAAGCCACTAATTGCCACTGTTGCTCCTTTTGTCATCGTCACATCTTTGCAGAACATCAGTGGTTGCAGATTTATTTACAGGGAACCGCATAGAAGAAGAAAAAAAAAACTAGAATTGTTAGTTGCTGAAAATTTTGTGCCCCCTGCCCTGCACTGTTGTTGAGCTCTGAGCGTGCGTGCCTGCAATGGGGGACGGTGGTAAGCTGTCGCCATGAAGAACCAATTGATGCTTGTGCGTATTTGTAGCGACTGGATGGACGAGCTAACTTTTTTCCCTTTTCCGCAGCTGGAAGCTCGCGCGGAGGAGACGCAAGCTGAGGCCCTGAAGGAGCGGCGGCTGCGGGAACGCAGCGATGAGTACGTGCACCACCTGGAAGGGGAGCTGGAGAAGAGCCAGGTCGGGCGGCCAGCCCATGATGTTTCTCAGGAAGTCTCCAGGTCAGAGCTGGGCCTCTCATCTTTTTTGTTTATTTATTTATTTATTTACAGAATACCTGCGTCGCCTCGAAGGCATTATCGCAGGGGAGATAGTTTCAACACAACGTATTCATTTTCACACAAAAAGCAACAAGAACATTAAGCGAAGTTAACATCAAAGTAAAACAAAACAATAAGTGAACATTATTAAAGGTAACAGAAATCTTGAACAATAGTAGGAAAGGATTAGATTGTCAGGAATACAGTCGACAGTAAAAATCGCGATTATCAAAGACTGAAACACACTCTTACGGCAGCAAGTTCCAGTCTTTCACAGTTTGTGGAAAGAATGATTTAGAAAAACTATTTGTGTTAGTATTGTATTCGCGCACCTTCTTGGAGTGGTCGTGCCGAGTCGAGACGTAAGTTGGTTCCAAAAGGTAGTTACGGCTATCAATTCCTGTTTGATTATAGAAGATGCGGTGGAAGAATTTAAGTCTCAAATTTTCTTTCTTTTATTCTTGTTTTTTTTTCTTTCCAAATTTCATGCATAGAATGCTTTCAGCTAGCTGTCATTGCCGACATTGGCCTTTTAGACTCTGCACTGTTTGAGTTAAAACTTGCTGTATACTTTGCGTTGGAATCTTTTTCTATCAACGGCGAGCTTTAGGAGCTCCAGGGGCTCTTCTTCTCAATGGGCTGAGTGATGCCTGCTAAGAAAGCCTTGTTTTGGGCCCTTCCTTCCCAGGCTGAAGAACGAGCTGGAGAACCAGGAGATGAAGTTTCGAGAGCTGGAGATTCAACTGCAGACGCGGCATGCCACGGAGCTGGGAACAGTTCGCGATCAGTTTCGAGAGGCTGATGGGGCCAGGGATGCTTTGCTGAAGGAGGTGAGTCAAGTTCTGGTTTCATTCATTGGGCTGTGTGTGTTTTGCTTGAGCCAGTTCCTTTTTGTTATCCCTCTTGCCTTCCCGTGGGTGCTGCAAGCTTGTGGGAAATCTATTGCATGAACAGTGCGTTAAATGGCCTTGAGATGTTTGCTTAATTGCTTAGTGAAGGTCTCGGTTCTGGCAGCCATGACGCCATAGGAAGCATAAGAGGGTTCTCACGCAGCTTCCACCCTCGCCGTTCGATGGCGTTCTACGTCACACCAGCGGTAACTCAGGACGTTCCACGTTCGCCGCTTACGAACATGGGTGGCGCTGATGAACACTCTCAAGGTTAGGTTATTTGTAAACATAAATACCCCCGAAACCAGAAGGTTTGACAGCCGTCGCCGTAGCTCAGAGGTAGAGCACCGGACGCGTACAGTCGAAGACTAATTTTTCGGACTCTCTAGGGACCGCGAAAACGACCGAAAAATCGGGCAGTCCGGAAAATCAAATTTCACCGAAAAAATCACGAACTTATTACCACTATGCCGGAGAAAGCGGCCAATTGTATTGCACACATTCTAAAGCTCCTCATGACTATATTTCGCCGCGCGAAATACCGTATAAACGCGTATAAGGGCCGCACTTTTTTTTTCCAGATTCGAGGGCCAATTTTCGGGGTGCGGCCCATACACGCGATGTGCGAAAAAAATTTTTTTTAAGTAAAAACACACCAACCAGGGAATTAGCGACATTTATTCTACGTTCAATCGTCACTCGCGAAGTATTTAGACTCCTGAGCTGGTGCTGCGCTCTGGTGCACGCTCATGCCAAAAGAAGCCGCGCAGCATGTCCGCTGTCAACGCGTAGCCGTTGTTCCGAAATTCCATCACATAGAGGAGCAGCTCTTCTTCCAGTTCACGAAACTCGCACAGCTTGCCTCGGAAAGCGCGCTTTTTACAGCTTGTGTTTCTCTTTTGGTTGCACCATCATCGGACGCACTTCGCGGCCACGTCGAATTTCCCGCCCGCCGCACGCTTACCGACCGCGTTCGAGAGCCAACTCCCAGCCGTGTAGCTTAAGGTGCTTGCCCATCGCGCTAAAACTGTGAAGCTCGGCGGCAGCACGCGAAAGCCACTATCACGGCGAACGCGCTAACACGCATGCTAACACGCCACTAAAGGCTGGAGCTGGCGATACTAATGCCGATGTGAACAGCGGAAAATCGCGACGGAGAAAAAAGTTGATGATAATGATCACGGCGCCATCCATAGACGGCACTTGGAAGCTCCGGTGCGCGCGCATGGCCTCCGCGAACGGCGCGGCGCCGGAGCAGATCGCGGCCGCGATATGATCCGGCGGCGCGCCCGAAGCGCTTCGATCGCGGAGGCCACGGCGTGCGCGTAGCCTCCGCGATCGTATTCGCGTTCCGTGTTCGGGACTAGACTCGGCACAGATGAGTTCCGTGAACTCAGACTACGGTTCAAGTTCGTGCGGCGGAAGACATTCAAGGACAGTACGAATTCGACAGCACGCGAGCGCAATGTGCCGACTCGCGCAGAATTTCAGCGTCGCAAGAGGCTCCCTTTAAGCTTGAATTTCGTTTTGTTTGATGAAGTTTTCGATATCTCCTGCAGTCTGAATTAATGAGGTTCCACTGTGCACATTATATGGCGGCTTGGGTATTGGCGGCGAGTGCGAACGAGGTCTGAAAAATCTAGTGGTCAGTTGCGGTGCGTCCGAAATTTCAAATGCTCTTACACATTGGCTCTATGGGCCATGTCGCGGTGCCGCGAAAAAGTCCGAATAATCAAGCATGTCCGAAAAATCAGGCGTCCGAATTTTCGGTCGTCGACTGTAATTCGGAGGTCGTGGGTTCGGATCCCACCGGCGGCATGTGGTTGTTTTTTCTTCTGCTTTTCTAATCAATCAGCTTTAAGCGACAACATATTCAGTAATTTTCTTACTTGATCAACACCACAAAAAAAAAAATTAAAAAATCCCCTGTGCTCCTTGGTTTCTGTGGCTGTTGACTTCTCTCATATTGAGATAATATTGATGGTCATAATTTATTGCACCATATATAGGTGGTCTTTGTGAGTATGCGAGTAAAATTTAAAAGCTGTGCGTGAATCCTCAATTTACAAATAATTTTTAAAATTGCTGCTAGCAACCGGTTAGGGCGACACCTCACCGTGCGTTCTTGGCAACACTGCCAAAGGTATGTGGCACATTTTCTTTGCTTGTCTGGCTGTGTCACTTGCCTGTCAAGCAGTGATCATTCCAAGTATGTAAACATGGCCTTATAGAAGAAACAAGTGCTGATTAAATTAAGCAAACAAGGGAAGGGGAATGAGGGGCTCGTTATAAATATGACAGAAGCCAACAGCCACAGAAACCAAGGGGCACAGGGGATTTTTTTAAAAATTAATTTTGTTTATTTTGTGGTGTTGATCAATTTAGAATATTACTGAATATGTTATCGCTTAATGCTAATTGATTAGAAAAGCAGAAGAAAAAACAACCACATGCCGCCGGTGGGATCCGAACCCACGACCTCCGAATTCGGAGGTCGTGGGTTCGGATCCCACCGGCGGCATGTGGTTGTTTTTTCTTCTGCTTTTCTAATCAATTAGCATTAAGCGATAACATATTCAGTAATATTCTAAATTGATCAACACCACAAATTAAATAAATTAATAAAAAAAAATAAAAAAAAAGAAATCCCCTCTGCCCCTTGGTTTCTGTGGCTGTTGGCTTCTGTCAAGTGCTGATTAAAGCTTTTTGACTAATGCTTTGTGCTTTGGAAGAATGTTTACTGGATTACGATCTATGTTGTTTCCTCTGCAATGAAGGTGCGATGAAGCGTAGATTTTGCACTTCGGTGTGCTTATTTATAGAGCTGCTCATCCAATTATACCCTGGCAACTGACATAGCTCTTGGTCATAGCTGTGTGGTGCCTTAGCGAAGAAGTAACTTTTTAATTTTTTTTTTTTCTGCAGGTGATGCTTCTTAAAGAGAAGAGTGAGAAATCTCGTGTTGAAAGGTGGGCGTTCTGGTTGGTCACTTCTTTACCTCGCTTGGATTCTCGGATTTACATTGTGATTGCTATGCATGTAACTGGTACAAAACAGTGACAGTGCTTTAGCATTAATAATTTGCTGTAGCACTGCAGTCTTCGTACTGGTCTGTGTTGGGTGGCAAAATTTTAACTCAAGAGTTTGACAGAACCCCATCTGACGAAGATAGTATATGACAACAGATATATGGTGTCGACTGAAACATAGATTAAATGACATTTCGGCTCTCACACGGGAGCCTAGTTCACAGCCTGATGGGTGGGCCGTATGCCCGGTGAATTTGTGTAAATTCAAGAGTTTGATGAAAGCTCATCTGGATGGGATGATCGGGATGTTGCTGTTTATTTTTCGTCATGTGTCATATCTGCCAAACGGGCTCCTGTCAAGCTATTGACTTCAAACATATTCACCAGAATTATGGCCAAGCCATCATGCTGTGAACTGGGCTCTTGTATAAAAGCCAAAATGTCTTTTTACCGTGGTCAGCACTTCTTTTTTTCTTGAGCTGATTTTGTGTCACAGCAGCAATGGCATTGGTAGCTTTAGCTTTTAGAGGTGGGTAAGGTTTTGTTCTAGAATATGTAGGGTGCAGCTGCTTCTTAGTGATACTGGCTGTTTGCCAGGCACGCATTTAACTCTGTAATCGCTATCTGTAAGTAGTGTGCCTGTATGTGGGCATGTGTCACATTTTATATGGGTTTTAGGTGTTGCTTGTGCAGTGAATATACGAGATATCCTGTTGATTTCAGATCCTTCAAGCATGATTCTCTTGGAGCCTTACGAGACTTAACTGGAAAATTCGTAGCTCAGGATGTCGTTTTGTGCCTGCACTTTTTGCTCTAACGTGTAGTATGTGAAAGAGAATAGCTTGCGAGAAGCTGTTCAAATTGTGAGAAGCATTCCTTGTTAGGAAAGCTTGTTTGTGGGCTTTTATTTTCCATAATGGTTGCACTGATGCACGTCTGAATCGTGATTGCAATTGTAACGTCACCGCATAAATACTGTTGAACTTTGTGTAAACGCACCAGTATTGCACAGAAAGCTTGCTTAAGCAACTAGGTACATGTGCTTGATTGAAAGAAGTAAAAAATGTTTGGCTACTCACTGACGAGCTCTTGAACAGAAACTGGAAGCCGTAGCTTGCACAGATGTTTTTTTTTTTTTTTTTTTTTCAGAATTGGGTTAAATGGTGGCATCTATTGAAGCAGATGTTATGTGCAAGATGGTCATGCAACTATGAAAGATTTATTCCTATTCATGTTATCTGTTCAAAATTTGATGTGATGGGCATTGAAGGATGGTACTATGCGCTAATTTGGTAGCTTAATTTTGTGCCGACGCCCTTCATTGCTGTCAGAGTCATAAGGCTTATGAAAGCTTCCACAAATCAGGGAGCTTCTCAAGGCGAAGTACAGGGAGAAAAATAGACTGCATTGGTACCGCTGACAAGGCTGGTGGTTAAAATGAGGGAAGCCATTTGAGCAGCGCTTGTTTGTTTGCGTGTTTCTTCCCCTGTCTCGTTTTTCGCGCTGTACATAATGTTGAACCTTCACCAACTCGCCCAGTTATCTGTTCCATTTGAGCTATTTGTTTCTTGTTTACCATGGCATAGATAACACAGGTGTAAACATTATTTTTGTCTTAGAGTTTTTTTTGTTCGTCATAATGGATATGAGATTTTGCTTCATGGTCCCGTTCCAGTGCCATGGAGAATCAGGAGACCCTGACGGAGATAAAGAAAGCTCACGAGCGAGAGAAGGCCATGCTCCGTGAGGAAGTCCACAAGCTGAGCGAAGAAGGTGAAAGGGTGAGTACACCTTGCTTGACATCTCTCCATGCCACTGGTCTGGTCTCTGAAATCTAAGCAGCTAAGTTTATTCCTAATCAGAACTGAAAAGACTGGCATGGTTCAGTTCTGTTTGCCGTTGTAATCACTTACGTCTGACTTTGATTAGCCGTTTGTCAACACGTGAACTAGTAGTACTATCGTAAACCAGTTTTTCATCGGGATCACCATGCAAACAGTATTGTCAGAGCATTAATGGGAACATAGTACATGTTTATCGCTAGCATCATGTCTTGCCAGATGCGCTTTTGATTGTGATATAAACTTGTTTACATATACAGCTTACTCACAACATGCTTTCAGTAAAGTGAATTTACTTGAGCAGTAGATAACGAGATGTTTTCGAGATCAATAGCATGAGCCTGAGACAAACAAATAATCGTGTGTACAGACAATGGTGAGTGAGGAAGAAAGAAATTAGGGCCTATTGGTAGGTTATTTTTAGGTGTTAAAGAAGGCATTGAAACAAGTTAAAATGATCAGTTGTTGTGGGAGAGAAGCAAAGGTTGTTCTATTGTATTGAAGATGCATTCAGAACAAATCTTAACACATCATCTTTTGCATCGCCGCATCGCCGCATGCAAAATAAACCTTATGCAGGCACTCTAAAGCAATAAAAAGTAAGGGACTGCTTCATTAGAGCGGTGCTACCTGCTATATAGCTTGCTTTCCATGTTTCTTTTTGCTTTTTTTAGTACTTGAAGTTAAGACAACTACAGGGAAATGTTTTGAGTATTCGTTAGTAAATGATGAGGCGTTTTGAGTGCCTCAGGTCTTCTGTTGTACCGTGCTGCGTGGCTGTGTAGTTTTGACAGCATGGTGGAAGTACTGCAAAAAGAGGGTGTTGTTTTGCATGTGTGTTTCTTCACCCTGCAGCTTGCAGAGACGGTGCGGAGGCAGCTGGAAGAACGTCGTGTCCTGGAGGAAGAGATTGGCCAGCTGAGGGAGAAGAAGGAAGCTGTGGCCCAGTGGGAGGCACAGATCAGCGAGATCATCCAGTGGTGAGTGTCAAGGAAGTGCTTTGGAGGTTGTCATTACCGGTACGCACACTAGCCGAAGAGATATTAAGGCGCAGATTCAATGGACCGTGATGACCACGGATGACCACAGTGGCGGCAATTTCGACATGTCGTTTGACCCCACGATGACCCCACCAAAAAAAAAGGATGGCTGGCTGGGAAGTAACTTGCGGAGTTCTTCCCACGCTCAGTGCGAACGACCTTCCCTTTGGATTCCCCACGAGAAGCGACCGACGATGGACAGACGACAGGGGAAGAAGGGATTAACCGCGTCTCAGAGGAGCCGGCTCGAAACGGAGAGAGCCAGCCACAGTGGCGGCCCGCGGCGCCAGTGCGCCTCACCTGTGTTTGTTCGAAAGACACGTATGTTGCACCACAAGGTGTAATTAATGTGTTAGGTTGTCACTGCCATGTTGCCACTGTTTGCAGGGGAGCTGTGAAACCTAACATGACAAACGAAATCTGTGGGCATGTGTGCTCCCTGTGAGCATTGGATTCGACACCACATTAGTTGTTTTGCTTTGTGGGTGTTAAGTTCCAGAAGAGGTTGTATGAGTGCTGAGCTCCAGTTGATTTTTTTTATGTGGCTCCTGACGTTATCCTTCTTCATGTTCTATTTCTCGACTCTCACTCAGGGCTAAAAAAAAAAATAAATAACAGCTGCGTTGAGCCAGTGAGGTCTCAAACAGCAGAAAACTAAATGTTGGCACTAGTACATAAGACACTTTTAGTCAGAAGCTGTGATCTTACATCAGTTTCAATAGCTGTTTTACAGTTTTGCTGAGATGAGCTACTTATTTTTGTCATAGTCTGGCTGTGTGGCTGGCTGAATCTATATGTTGTAACATGATTTGCTCGCTTGTGTCAGTGAAGATAAACTATGTGAAACACCACTTGCTGGGCGTGTTGGTAAATCATGCTTACAACTACACGAACAAGTAAGGAAACACCACAAAGCGCTTTGTGGTGTTTCCTTACTGGTCTGTGTTTGTCTTTGCACTGTGTAGTTGTCAGCATAATTTACCAACACGCCCAAACCACCACAAAGCGCTTTGTGGTGTTTCCTTACTTGTCCGTTTTTGTCTTTGCGCTGTGTAGTTGTAAGAGTGACGATGGGTGACTAATTCTTGGCAGTGGTTCACTGATGATTGTGCAAATGTATTGGCAGATAAATCTGCAAATTTTTTTTGCGTTTGGAAATGCTGGAGCGTGTATAACACAGAGATGTTTCCACTTCTTTCGAATCCTGCGACCAGGGTGAGTGACGAGAAGGATGCTCGTGGCTACCTCCAAGCACTAGCGACCAAGATGACCGAGGAACTGGACTACCTCAGGACAAGCGGCCTTCCCACGCCCACAGCGGTGCGTTGCTGCTTCTTGTTCTTGCAGAAAGGTCTACCGCAGAGCTGTTTCATATATATACATATTTTTTCAGGATTTGGAGTTGAAGGGTTTTCTCTTTTTATTGTCTTTTTGTCTTTCGCTTTTGTCTTTCGAGGCTAACAAAAAGGGTTCAGCTTAATTTAAGGACTATGCAGCGAGCTATGGAAAGAAAAATTATAGATGTAACGTTAAGAGATTGGAAGAGGGCAGAGTGGGTGAGGGAACAAACGTGGGTTAATGACATCCTAGCTGAAATCAAGAGGAAGAAATGGGCTTGGGCAGGGCATGTAATGTGAAGGCTAGATAACCGCTGGTCCTTAAGGGTAACGGAGTGGATTCCAAGAGAAGGAAAGCGTAGCAGGTGGCGGCAGTTAGGTATGCGGATGAGATTAAGATGTTTACGGCGATACAGTGACCGCAACTGGCAAAGGACAGGGTTAGTTGGAGAGACATGGGAGAGGCCGAGGCCTTTGCCTTGCAGTGGGTGTAGTCAGGCTGATGATGTTGATGATGATGATGATGATGATGATGTTTTTAGCTGTATGCTGCATGTGGCAAAATACATTTTTTCGGAGTTTTCTTGGGCAGGAATCGGGTTTAATGCAGTCAAAAATCTTCTCTGAGTGTGAGACTTGAGTGAAATCAGGTTTAACCCGAAAACTAAGTGTTCTGTGTATGTTAGCCGGCCTTTTTTCTGCTGAGGGCGTTGAGATCCTGGTGGGTTCTCGGTGAGTGGAGGGCACACTGTGCCTTTTGGTAAGCCGCCTTTCGCCCACGGCGCGTGTGTGACGCGTGCAGGACAAGAACTGGCGCAACCGACGCTCCCAGAAGCTGGAGAAGATGGAGTTGCTGACCCTGCAGTCGAACCTCCAGAGTGAGATACAGGCCAAGCAGGCAGTCTGCGAGGAGCTCACCCGTGTCCGGGCCGAGCTGGTCGCCCAGCAGAAGTGAGTGTGCTCGGAATTGTCCTCTGATTGCGTCATTTCATTGGCTAAACGATTTACCTTACAAAGGTAGCCTCGGAACTTGCATAACCAGATGCTTTTACCACACAGCTAAAATATTTAGGGGCAGAAACTGCTGATGGGTGCAAATATGAATGTACAATTAGCTTATGTCACATAAAATAAGGTGTGTGTGAGGGCAGATGTACAGTCGCCGTCAAAAGTAAATGGAAGGCGACTTTATAAAAAAATTTAATTTCTTTAAATTTAAAGCATAATGGTCCATGCTTGTTGGTGCTCAGTGTAATTCGCACAATCACAATTAGGCTGCGCATATGTATTCAAGGATGCAAGAATTGGGGGGCCAGTGATTAAATTTTTTCGTGAATATTGCCTTCCATTTACTTTTGATGGCACCTGTACTTACTAGGTTAATTCCTAGGGCATAAAAAAAAATGAGCTTCCCATGCTGAAGTTCGCTATGGGAGTGCTAGTTAGCTGGATTATGAAGTGCACTTAAAGGTGTCTTTAAATGCTTGAACATGCTGACTGAAATCCTTATTTAAATGCTTGAACATGCTGACTGAAATCCTTACTGTGATAATGCGCTCTTAACTGCAAGAATATTAGTAGGTGCACTAAACTAGTTGCTCCAATGAGCAGAGCCCCTACTGATAAATATTATTTCTTTGTGGCTTTTAGCGAAGCCTGATCCTGTTTGTTAGCCGAGGCACTGATAAGTGCTTATCTCTTACTGATAGCACTCAGGAATGGTGCCAGTTTGGGCCAGCGGGAAGTTGCATATACTGTTGGCCATGGCGTCGGAGAGTAAGCACATGGCCGTTAGTGCTATCCTTGGCAGCATCCTGTCTGTTTTGTTTTTTTCTTCACTGAAAGCACTCACTGATTTTCGGACAACTCCCGATGTGTGATGCATGGAGTCAGCGTGGCAGCTGATAACATACGGTGCTTTGTTGAGTGTATTTATATGGTCTGTTCCCTGTCCTCATTTGAATTGATGCTAATGCACTCATATCATAATCCTGGTGATTATTTGTGAGACACAGCTTGAGGCTTCATTGGCTATAGTAAAAAAAAATGTAAAAGGAGCACCTACGTGCAAACACATACAAAAAGTTATCATTCAGGGGGCTGTTACATGCTCCAGCTGCCTCTTATTGTTTACTGGTGCTGGACATGTCTGTCAATTTCATTATCCTAGCACTGCATACTGAGAACAATTGTTTTATCCTGAAACATGTTCTTTTCTGATTTTTGAGTCAGTTTGTCCATGTGATGTGTGCCTTCGTTTCTGTGTGTTGCTTTATAGTTACCAAGATGACAAAAAAGACGAAACAAGAACAACATTCTCCTAGGACAATGTGCATTGTCCTAGTAGGCTCTTGTTCTGCCTTTTCTATCTTTTTGCTTCTATGTTCTGTTTTCTGCATGCTAGTCTTCTCTAGGTGCCGCTATTCATGGATGCTTCTTCAAAGCTATGTTGCCTGTCAGAGAGCAGTCTTTATTTATTTAAAAGCAGAAAGAAATAAAGTTCATGTCTTGTGCTATGCGTTATTTCCAAGTGTTAGAACATGATGAGAAGCTTTAGCCCAGATCATAAAGGACTGAGTGAAAGTTCTGAACTTGTAGAGCTTGGGTGTTTTTATTTATGTTTTCTACAAGTGCAACAAAAGTTGAGTGAGAAATCAAAGTGGTTGACGTTGAAAACTAGCAATCTATGCTGTCTGAGGGATGATTTTAAAGTTTGAAAATATGAAAAACTGTGCGTGGACACTCGGGCATGTACAGGAGCTAGATGCTAATTTGCAAGCTCAAAACTAAATATCTGAAGGAAGAAAGCCCCAAAACTAAATCGCTGTCATTCATTTCCCTGTGTACTTGGCACTCTGGCCAGGGAAGTTTTTGGTCATATCAGCATGAATATAATTAGCGCTCTCAATGAGTCATCTTGTGTTCCTGTGAGCTGATAATCTGATAGCACTGCAGCTGATAGCGTTTGACGTAGTTTTGTCCATTGGAAAGCAATCACATCAGTGCTGCATGCATAGTTCCTACCGCCCTGGGATTCGAGGAGTGAAAAGACACTGTGGGTTGAAATTCCTTCACTATTCTTGTGCCCAGGGAACAGCGCAAACTGCAGCAGGAGCTCGAACACTTCCGAAAGGAGTCTACCAAGAAGGACTCTCAAATCCGTGATCTACAGCAACGCCTGGATGCAGCTGGTGACGGATGTGAGCAGCATTTGCATTCTTGCGACCCCCCGCCGCGGTGGCTCAGTGGTTATGGCGCTCGGCTGCTGACCCGAAAGACGCGGGTTCGATCCCGGCCGCGGCGGTCAAATTTCGATGGAGGCGAAATTCTAGAGGCCCGTGTACTGTGCGATGTCAGTGCACGTTAAAGAACCCCAGGTGGTCGAAATCTCCGGAGCCCTTCACTACGGCGTCCCTCATAGCCTTAGTCGCTTTGGGACGTTAAACCTCAATAAACCAAACTATTCTTGCGACCAAAGTTAATTTGGTTTGGTTTGGTTTATGAGCGACCATAAGGCTATGAGGGATGCCCTAGTGAAGGGCTTCGGAGATTTCGACCACCTGGGGATCTTTCACATGCACTGACATCGACAGTACACGGGCCTCTATCGAAATTGTTGTAGTTCCAGTTACCAGTATGCTTAAGCCACAGTTTTGCTTTGATGACAGATCCTTGTTAGGCCTTGCTGCTTTTCTGAGCAAAGCAATATTCAGCAACTGCACCAGCACTTTGTGTAGCTTTTTGTTATCACACTGACAATTTTTTAAGCGGCGTGTAATTAAATTTTTAAATAAGAATCCATTATGAATATGACGGGAAAATTCCTTCGGTTATCGAATAGCGTATAAAATATCTGTTTAGTATGAAAATTCAGATGAAGGTAAATAGGCAAATGTTGTCCTTACTTTTTCTTTTTCAAACTAGCTTACGGTCTTTGCAACCAAAATAAACAGCACTAGATTGACTCAGCACCATACCTAAAATACGGGATTAGACAGAGCATTGCAGTATGCAGCCTGTGTTGTGGTCATGCAAAATGAGTATAACAAAATAGAATCCAAAAATTGACACATGGCTGGAAACTAGAAATAATGGTAGTAAAACATCATTAATTTGGGTTTCAAGGGACTGGAAGAAATGTGGGAATTATCCGTAGGTCGAGTCATGAAATGCCCCCCCCCGAGGAAAAAAAAAGAAAGCTTCCAAAATGCAAAAATATGGCCAAGTCTTGTCAGGAGGCTCCAGCGTACAAACAGCGAACAGCCCGTGATGAGTGCATAGTTTCAGCCTGCTGGAAGAACAATGCGGATGTAAGTGAGGCAAATGCGCGCTGAGTACGAAAGAAGTACTCAGGTTATAATGAATCTTGCAGTAGGCATATTTTTACACAATCGCTTGCCCTGCCTGTGGCACCTGAACTTAAAGGTGCAGTGAAGAGGAATATGAACTCGTCTTTTTGCCGCGGGAACTCAATCTACACGTTCCGAGCATTCTTAGAAACTTCGACTTATTGTCCTGTGTGGCCGATTTCCCTAATTAAATCGGATTAACGTCCGGCTCCTGCCTTTGTTTTTTTTAAATTCTCCCTCGTACGGTGGGCGGAGTTGACCAACGTGTGGAGTGCCTTTCAGTCAGCTCCATGGAGGCTTTGCTTTCGCTTTATTTTGTTTTTTAGGTTTCCGTGAATAAATAGTTTCATTCGCTGATAATATAGCCGCAAAACAAGCCCGCAGAAATAAAAAAACGCGTGGACTATTTGCTACTACAGAGTACTACGTATTACTCCGCCGATGGCAGAGCGGCAAGCCACCACGGGACTGGGTGAAAGACACTCCACGCATTGGTCGACTCCGCCCACCGTACGTGGAGAATTCAAAAAATAAAGGCGAGAGCCAGACGTTAATTCGATTTCATTAGGGAAATCTGCCACACAGAGCAATAAGTCAAAGTTTCTAAGAATGCTCGGAACGTGTAGATCGATTTCCCGCGGCAAAAAGACGAGTTCAGATTCCTCTTCACTGCACCTTTAACCCTTTTACGGGAGCCCCATGTGAAATCCACAAGTGGTAAGGAATGATCAAACAAAAAGCCGCGCACTTTTGTGTTGTAATTGTTCGAAGTGGGTGGTCAGCTATCTTGTACTATCACATGTGATATGTGGGAAAGCCCAGTTGAGCAATTTCGCGTGTGGCCCTAGCTTAGCAGTGTCCGAATGTGATCGATTCATGTGATAAGCGATAGAGAAGAAAGCTAAAGGAATGCCTTTTTGCTGGCATTCTAAACTCATCTGGATTATTTGCCCAGACAGATATTGTGGTTTTGCCACGATTGCATTTATGAAAGTCAGTGTGGTATTTGATCCCTGTCGAATATGTGTAAGTTATTGTATATCAGTTTCTCTAATCGAACTTGAAAAGAATTACAAACGTATTCGAATATTGTTCGAGATTTCCAATATTTGCACACCTACTATTTTTTGTTGTGATCACATGACCCACAGCTGTTGTTGTTGGCTGGTTTAATTTTTTTTTTTCCTACCTCACTCGGCCACTAGAAAAGTCTGCAGGCTGTTTGTGGGCAGCCAAAAAAAAAAAAAAAAAACTAAATTAAATTCGTTGGTACAGTGTTGTAGATATTCTTCGATCCAACTGAGGCCTGTCTAACGACTGTCGTCGCGGCCCCTCCCTTTCTTTTGCAGTCCTGGAGCGGCCCTCTTCGCAGATGTCTTTTCTGGACCAATTCCTGAAGGACACTTCTAGGCTGAACCACAGCGACAGTGGCGAGTCTGCCGACCAGGTCACCAACGACACCGAGACCGAGCTGGAGGGGGGCCACTCGCCCCCTCTACCGGTGGCCACGGTCATTAGCAAGACCACCAGTGCTGAGGTGAGCAAGACATCCGAGCGCTGATGGGGCCAGGGAGTCCTGTAGAGCAGGCAGTTTTCTTTGAGCGAATGGCCTCATTTCTCCTTTCAGTTCGCTATTATACTCTTGGAGGTGCTATCATCAGCTTTAACCTTCTGAGTGTCTCTGTGCTAAAGTATTTAGTGTAGCAAGGCTTTGTGTATGCTTCTTGTAATTGACTGAGTATTTTTTGCATTTCATGCCCATCCTGCCTTTCTCGGTTTTTGTCAAGTTTCCAGGCAAAAACGTGCGACTTTCAAAATGTTTAGTTCTGGAACTTAAGTTTCCTAGCAGTTTCACGTTCGGGTGGTGGGTGATATGCTGTTATTTACTGGGACAGCCTCTGCTGTAAGCTAGCCTGCAAGTGATCTTTCTGGCAGGCTCTGCAAAAGTTCGCATTCATTTTGAAGAACAGTATTGTGTTCTACTAACATTGATTGCAAATACAAGGCAAAGAAAAAAGGGTTCTCTGAAGAGAGAGATGGGCGGGAAGAATAGGAGACAGCATTCACATGGTCGAGCCTGTTGTTTTTACAATGCTTGGAATCGTCAGTTGATGTGGTCTCACACTGTTGTCTGCTAGGCTTCTGGTGAGTTTAGACATAAGACCAGGTTCAGTCTAGGTGCTTAGTCAGAGTTGCAGAAGTCCTGGATGCAAATTCTGATGGAAAAGCCCACACCAGAAATAATGTTCCTTCGGCCGTTATACCAAGCCTTCTGGGAAAATGGCTTCCTCCCCAGTGCAGTCATTTGTGGACCCTCTAAAGTTGTTCAGGCAGATTCTCTGCTTTCCTCATTTAGTGCTCTCAAGTTAACCGTACTCCTTTAACCCCAAAAGGGCCTTTTCTTTGCCTTTGTGCACAGTGTTCTCCATGAATCCCTGGCCTCCTCCTAATGAATACATTTGCTTTTCTTGCAGGAGCACAGGGGAATAAAAATTTCGTCACCCATCAGCGACATTCGCTCTCAGATAACTGTTCTCACACCAAAGGTAAATTGTGTTACGTTACATGCAGTTACCTTATTTCACCTCTTGCACAAATTTTTTATCTGTAGAAAGTTAGTTTGCTTTACTTATTCACTGATTCTATTTCCTGCTCCTCTCATGATGTCTTGTTAGTGGTTTTATAGAACTAGTACTGACTTGCTATGAGTGTATATTAGTTTCTTATTATTCATTTTAGCTTGTCGGTATTCGTAACTTTACTCTGCAACACATGTTTTGCGTGACTTTGAGCTTTGTGTGTAAGAACTTACATTTGTTTGACTTTGTTGAGTTTTTACTTAAATGGTATTGCAGCCTATACTTGCTCTGAGCACTTTTGTTCACCATGTTGTATTTCACTTCACATGCGTTCCATTTGCTTGATGTCTGCAGTAATCATTGGAGTTTGAGGAGTTTGATGCAAATTACGTTAACTTAGAAGCAGTTACCGTATTTACTCGCATATAACCCGCACCAAAAATTGAAAAAATGTGTTTAAAAAGTGGGGGTGCGGGTAATACGCGAATATTCCGGAGAAGGGGGGCTCGGCGGGTCGGCTTCACGGCAACGCGCGGCCTGCCGTGCAGAGTCCGCATCCCCATCGACATCAACGTGTGTTGCAGTGCATATTAATATTGCACCAACCTTTTGACCACCGAAGGCCAGTATGGACTGAAAGAAGACCACGTGGAAGCGGAGACCATGGAGCATATCGTTTTGCGGTGCAGAACACTTCGTCCGGACATTGCCGAAGACGCGGCGATAGATATAGAGGGTGCCCTGGGATTTGCAGGGGAGGACGGACGTGTGGATGAGAGAAGGGTAGTGGTGACAAAGAGTAGGTTGGAAGATTGGTGCAAAAGGGGCTAGGGACGAGTGAGTCTATAAAAGAGGGACAAATTACAGTTCACAATACGAACAAAATTACGGGGGAAAAAAAAGGGGGGAATCCTAGGCTAGGGGGCGCAAGCCACCACCGTTACAAAGGGCTAAGCCACTATGATCCATCCATCCAGCCAACAAGAGGCCAACGCAGGTCACAGCCAGATCCACATCCATAGTCTGTTTAGTCCCACGCCAGCCACGCGTTACGCATGCTTTGCATACGCTTTGTTCAGACGTTGATGGGCCTTGAGTAAGGTGCCGTTTCTTGTACGCCCAGTTTGCACAGTTCGCCAGCCTTGTCTAGGCATCATGAGTGTGTCTCGGCGGCAATCATTCACGGCGAAGGAGAAACTCAGGATCGTCGCCGCTGCTGAACAAATCGGCAACAGAGCTGCTGCGAGAAAGAACGATGTCGACGAATCTTGCATTCGCGACTGGCGGAAGAAAAAAGACTCTCTCGAAGCTGCGAACAAGGACAGGCGAGCGTTTCGCGGCCCGAAGACTGGCGCGTACCCTCACCTCGAGACGCAGCTTGCAAAATTCATCGAGGAGCAGAGGAGTCGTGGCCACGCTGTGTCTACAGAGATGGCGCAGATGCAAGCCCTGAAGCTGGCCCGGGAAATGCACATTCCACGCGAGTTTCATGCGAGCCGCGGATGGCTGCAGCGCTTTATGGTCAGGCATGGATTTTCGATGCGGCGGCGAACTACCATGTGCCAGCGGCTTCCCGACGCTTACGAGGAGAAGCTGCTCAACTTTCAACGTTACGTCATCGGACTGAGGAAAGAGCGCAACTACTTGCTATCTCAGCTGGGAAATGCTGACCAAACGCCAGTATATTTCGAGATGCCTATGGACACGACCCTGGAAAAAAAGGGCGCAAAATCTGTTAGTGTGCTGACTGGCGGCAACACCAAGCTGCGCTGCACAGTGATGTTGTGTGCTTTGGCCGACGGCACCAAACTGCGCCCGTATGTAATATTCAAGCGCAAGACTCTACCGAGTACACCACTTCCCCCAGGAATTGTTGTGCGAGTGGAAGATAACTCGTGGATGAACAGTGACCTCGTCATTGACTGGATTCAAGCAATCTGGGAAAAAAGACCAGGTGCCTTGTTGGCACGCCGTTCGATGCTGGTGCTGGATTCGTTCCGAGGCCACTGCACTGACGCGGTGAAAGCTCGCCTCGCTGACAACGGCACAGACCTTGTCGTAATACCTGGCGGCATGACTTCCATGCTCCAACCACTCGACGTGTGCATCAATAAGCCTTTCAAGGCTCACGTGAAGCGGCTATATGCCCAGTGGATGGCCGATGGCCTTTACGCCCTTACGCCGACGGGACGCGTGCGAAGGCCAGATATTGCACTGCTGTGCCAGTGGATCGTAGATGCATGGGGGATGATCCCGGCCGACATGGTACGCAAGAGTTTCAAGAAGTGTGCCATAAGCAACAGCCTAGATGGTACCGAAGATGATTACGTCTTTGAGAGCGGCGATGAAGCCTCAGACGGCAGCAGTGAGAGTGGCGACGATTGACAATTGAACGACAGCACTGACAACGTTGCGGCAGTCGTTTTCAAATATATTTGTTTTGAAAACTAAAATGGTGACTGTTTGCTCAGTTGTAACTTCCTAGTCCTCATTTTTTCAGGTAAGTGTGCGGGTTATACGCGAGGATATTTTTTTTTATTTCATGGGGTTCAAAGTTAGGGGTGCGGGTTATATGCAAGGGCGGGTTATACGCGAGTAAATACGGTACTCATATCTGTCATGGCTGTTTTTGTCGAGAACTGTATTTACCTCTGGGGAAGACATTATCACTAATGCATGTGTTCTTGCACAATATATTACTCTGTCATCTGCATTTCCATTGTATTCTAATGAAAGCTAGTACTAGTTAATGGATGCATTTTTTTGAATGCTTTGACATCTTTTAGAGTTCAGGAGCGTACATAATACTGGCACTTCCGTCTTTACCATAGCCTTGCACAGTCGTACCCAGCACTGCGCACTTGTGATTAAAAAGTATCTTTGCTATCTTTTCAAGCGCACAAACCATTTTTTATTGCCACCGTAACCTTGAAAGCTTAAGAGTTACTTACTCGTGTATTTCATCTCTGCTTTATTGAAAAAAGTGCTTTGTGCTACACTTTGCTGAGACAGTTTCAACTTACTGCTCTTAATTTATCCGTAATTTAATACAGACCTCCTCAGTGACTTCTCTAGTTTAATTAGTAGAAGTTGTTGCTTTTGTGATGAGCTGAATGTTGCGCAAGCTTACTATTTTCTTCCTTGCATTGCGTTTCTTATTGTGCCCTTTTTTTTTTTCTCCTGGTAATGGAACGTCTTTCTGCGAATGCAAGCTGACAGCATTGTGACCAAATGGCTTTTCTTTTCTTTTTTTTTGTGTCTTCACCAGCCCAAGGCCCACCAGTTTCTAGTGCGGACCTTCGTAGCCCCTCTTAAATGCAATCACTGCACCTCCCTCATGGTGGGACTCATTCGCCAAGGGGCGGTCTGCGAAGGTGAGCAGACACCGAACGATGCGTTTCGGTTTCCTTCGCTGCGTATTTTTTTTATCAGAATGCAGTGACCGATGACAAAACAGTTCCAAAAGTACTTTGTAGCGCTATAATTACTCTGCTTGTGTGCAGTGCTTTTGCTGTGCTTTCTTTGTTGCACTTTCTGTGTAAAGTTTGCATTGAAAACGTTGGTTTGGAAAATGTTACATTGGAAATGTTGGCACATGATGATGGTTGACCACTATACAGTTTGAAAGCACACTTTTGCTACTTCTTATACATATAATTTGAACTGAGTCGAACTGCACAAGCAGAATTTAGAAGGAAACCTTCCAGCTCAATTTAATGAGCTAGCAAATTTGAAATTTAAATGTTAAATTGCAGCAACAGATGCCCCATTTGAGAGCATTCACTTGTTGGAATTGTCCTACTATTAGTTTTTTGGTCGAAGTCAATTTCAGCTTAAGCACAGAAATATGTGGCGAGTACTGGAAGGTTTGCCTGCGCCAAGATTTTGAACAAATTATCTTGCCGTTTGTAGACTTTCAACACCATAACTAGACGACGAGTCGGTGATACATTGTTAGGCAACGAGCCGCTGCGGTGGCTCAGTGGTTATGGTGCTCGGCTGCTGACCCGAAAGATGCGGGTTCGATCCCGGCCGCGGTGGCTGAATTTCTTTGGAGGAGAAATTCTAGAGGCCCGTGTACTGTGCGATGTCAGTGCATGTTAAAGAACCTCAGGTGGTCGAAATTTCCGGAGCCCTCCACTACGGCGTCTCTCATAGCCTTAGCCACTTTGGGACGTTAAACCCCATAAAACAACCAAACCATTGTTAGGCAACGATGTGAAAGGCGTGGATGAAAGGGAGAGATAAACGGGGAGAGTACTGACTCACAGCTGAAGTCTATTCACTGGAAACATGCACAGGAACAGGAAACTACTTGTTTAACAGGGAACTGTACATGTTTCCTGTGAACGAACGGCAGCTGTGAGTCAATGCTCATCCTCTGCATGCTTACCTTTCATCCATGTCTTTCGCGCTGTTGCCTAATGGTGCGCAACTTTGTAGGCTGGAACGTATTGATTCATTTTCAAGGCTTCGTAAATTCTAAACAGGCAGAAACTTGAGACACGCTCTAGGATCCCACAGATCTTCACACCACTGAATTTCATCATCATCATCATCATTTATTGAACCCTTAAATATCCCGTCTGGGACATTACATAAGGGGGGGGAAAGACAGTGGTGTGAAACGGTCATACAAAGGCATGTAAACATAAAAAAGCATAACAAAAAATAACAAGAATAACAAGTTTGATGTGCAATTAGCGTCAGGTAATTCAAATAGTACAGAATATATAAGGCAAAGCAGTAGTATATAAAATTAAACATTAAAATGTGCGGAAATTAAATAAGTGGGAAAACACTTGTTGGGGGAGGGGGGGGGGTCGCAATGGCACAAGCAGTTCAAATTGCAGGCAGAGCATCGCGAGGGAAGTAGCTATAGTTGGTTCAAGTGGTCTGTTATTAGCTGCCTAAATCTGGCGGGATTAGTTTCGATGACAACGGTTTCAGGAAGATTGTTCCATTCTTCTCTGGCGATGGGAAGGAAAGATTTGTTGAAAGCGTTGGATGAACCGTGCAACCGCTGAATGCTGAGGGAGTTGAATAATCGGCGAGATGAGCGTAAGGGAGCAGATAACAAAGTTAGGCGTGGTGCAGGGAAGTTAAAGTATAGTTTGTGTAAAAGACAAAGAATTGATATTTCTTCAAAGTGATGCAGGGAATCGGTGCCTGTGAGAAAAAAATTATCGCGGGTCTCGTGTGATTAAAACAATGTGCGTCAAAAACTGCCTGGTAGTGAATGGTTTGAGAACACCGTCACTTGGAGACAAGTGCAGGAACGGGATAATGGTTGCACTCAATTTTGGGATTGGTGCTGTCTGGTGACCAAGTAAAGGAATTAGTAGCAAGCAGTGCTTTGTTTCATCTCCACAACATTTCTGCAGTGTGTGGCTTTGCCTGTCATGTCACCTGTCAAGACAAGGTGCCTGCAGTTTGTCCTGTGCCCATGGATCAAAGTAAGGAACAAAACGTTGAGCCTAGGAATCGATGTTCATGTGTGTGTACCCAAAAATGTGCATGTGTTACTGGTCTGCTGCCATTTAGTCTGCACTGGATTCATTTGAAATGCAACTACAGCAAGTTTCTGGTGATTAATGTATCGAGCGTTTTTGTAATTGGAGAGTTTGGGCATCAGCAGTACCTTCATCTGAATATATGAGCAACAGTGTGTAATCTTTAAAGCCATTAGCGTTTTTTTTTTCTCGCCATGCAGGGAACTGCGAACCCTCGTCATTTTTTGGACAATAATAAAATGATTGATTGATTGATTGATTGATTGATTGATTGATTGATTGATTGATTGAAATATTTTTCTGCATTATTTTTATAGCCCCAATCTAACAAATGCTTTCTGTATAAAAATATTGCAGTAGAAATGAAGTAGCATTTGTATCTGTTATTCAGTTTTGATGTGTTGTGCAATCAATAAATAAACTGATATAGCACCGTCATGTCCGCAGCTTCAAGCTCACCATTGGCGCTAACCACTAGGCTGTGTAATTAGTTAATATAAATGTTAGTTAACTGGCTACCTAATTAGCATGTTATTATTGTAACTTACGTCCGCCGTGGCTGACAGTTTGTTCCTGAAAATAGTTTTTTTCTCCTCAGAACTTCCCATTATTAAGAATTATTGAAAGTGTTCACTGAAACACCTGGTACATTAAAACATGCACCTAACACGTGTGACTTACTTTTCAGCTAAGAGGCCGGTGGGGATTGATCCCACGAGAGGTGTAGGCACGGCTTATGAGGGTTATGTGAAGGTGAGTGTTGGCGTTTCATCATATTGGAAGGTACTTACAAAATGTCATCTCTTCTTATGCATTCTTGTGTTACTAAAGGGGGACCCTGGTCTTGAAAAGAAAATTTTATTAATCTAGATATAGTAATGAAATTTTCAGGCCACATGTATTTTTGTGTGCTGATTTTAGATATGTCATTTAATTTCATGTAAAACAATTCCTTGAGCACTTGTGGAATTTTTATGCAAGTCTTTTGGAGAGAGCATATAAGAAAATTTGCTGTAGGAAACTCACTGAAATGCATGCCATTGGGCTCTCTTGACACCAAGGAATGCAATAAGGGTAAAATTATCATCCTGGCTATCATAGAACTTGAGTTATAGGGTGCTGAAGCTGCCACTTCACAAACAGGAATACACACTTTTCGTCTCATTTCTGAAGCGACAACTTCAAAACTCTATAACTCAAGTTCTATGATAGCCAGGATGATAATTTTACCCTTATTGCATTCCTTGGTGTCAAGAGAACCCAATGGCATGCATTTCAGCAAGTTTCCTGCAGCAAATTTTCTGAAAAACTTTTCCCAAAACACTTGCATAAAAATTGCACAAGTGCTCAAGGAATTGTTTTACATGAAATTAAATGACATATCCAGAATCAGCGCACAAAACTACATGTGGCCTGGAAATTTCATAACTGTGTGACTCCATTAATAAAATTTTCTTTTCAAGACCAGGCAGTTTTCAAGCCACCAGTTATATGTGGGCTGACATTTCTTGGAAAATTCTCGTAATTTAGACTCAGTATTTCTGAGGTTCTAGGGCATGAACTAGTATGTACCCTGCAAATATAATAAAGTGTCAGACTAGAAAAATTGGGAAAAATGTTGTGTTGTGGTATCTGAAAATTTGCTCTGTGAGCATCGCGAAGAAATGCTCGTAATTTTCAGATTGTCTGTAGTAGCGCCCAGTGCAGCTCATACCATTTCTTGTGGAGCTCAACAGCTTCCATGAAGCTTTTTATTCACACTACAAATTCTGTCAGCCATTGAGTGAAATTCTCACACATTGCATGAGTCCTTGCGAGCATCGCTCTTCCCTGATTCCTTGCACAAACAAGTTTGTCATTTTTTGTGGTGGCAAAGGAAGGTTAAGGGGGGACACTGGTTTTGTGACCAAAAGATGACAAAAAAATCGATTTTCCAATATTGACATTTGTGGAATCTACAGCGAGTATTTTCCAACTGTACCAATTTTTTCCTTCAAGAAATCAACATTTTGACCATAATATTAAATTCAGATCACCGTGTGGGCTGAATTTATGCAGGAGCAGACAATTTAATGGCATGAAAATTTTGGACACCTGGCTGTCTTAGTATGTCAATATCTCAACATCTAGGACAGACAGAGATGTCATATTGTTTGCTAAGGGAAGCTGAAGGCAAAATGTGCAATAATCGAAGCAGATTTGTTCAATCGCACTTCAAAAATTTATAATTTTGCAAAGTTTATCGATGCATTATATTCACACCTTGAATATTGACCTTGAACATTGATATTCCAAGTGCTTTAAAATTAGTAATGAGGGTAAAATGGTAAAGTGGTCTTGAATATTGCACTCTTCACTCACCATACTATGTAGCCATGGATTAAAAATGATTTTTTATTGAACAGTTTTTTTTTGCATTGAGGTACTAATGAATGTCTAATTAAAATAATTATCTTGGGAACCGACTAATTTATGACAAAGGTAATTTCATTGTTGAAATCAGTATAAAAAACTAAGCTAGGTGGTACAGTTTCATTAGGATAGGACCAAAAATAAGGAAAATAGGTCTAAGACCAGTGTGTCCTCCCTTAAAAGAATGTTCTGAAGCACCTTCCACCAGCTTCATCAGCTTCATCCGTGACTGTGCAGGTGCCCAAGCTGGGTGGGGTGAAAAAGGGCTGGCAGCGTCAGTTCGTCGCCGTCTGTGACTTCAAGCTCTTCCTGTACGACCTTCTTCAGGACAAGAACGTGCAGCCCGCAGTGGCTGCGTCCCAAGTGCTGGACATGAGGCATGGCTTACTACCCCTTTCTACCTTGTGCTTTTATTTAAAACAAAAATAAAAATTTCTGTACTTTTCGCTCTCCTCCCTTTAGCGCAAATAAGTGGTGGCGACGGCTGCACCACCTAGTGTTGCAGTGGACTCTTCTTAATTTGAACTCGCTTAATTCAAACTGATGCCTTCGTTCTGTCAACATCAGGTGTATATAAAAGTGCTCCTTGGTTCGAAGTTCGTGTAATTTTAACATATTTTGAGAGTCGCTTCGAGTTATAATACTCAAGGAACTGCACATGGCTGCAGCTTCTGCGTGTGCGTTCTCATGCATTTATAAGTGTGTTCATAAGTGTGTTAATAATAAACTCAGTGTTTTCTTCTACTGAGCATTGTGATTTCACAGTGAAAGAGTGTTTGATGTGCACCTGTAGCTGAAGGGTCTGTTTACATGAATTTTTGTAACAAAGGAATGCTTACCGATGACATCATGCAAGTTCAGCTGCACACTCGGGTGATGGAGCCATGCTTGATTTATATTTTGCGGACTGTTGAACTTTTTCACCGTTGAACTTTCTCTGCCTGCAGGGACGAGGAGTTCTCGGTGACATCTGTCCTCGAGTCGGACGTGATTCATGCCAACCGGAAAGACATTCCCTGCATATTTAGGGTGAGCGTCACTCATGCACCTTGGGCGTCTGCGATTTACCTGTGATTCAAACCACGGTGCAAAAATGTAATGGCAGTTACTACTACAGTTTGGATTTAATATTGTGTAAATGTAAACCTATCGCATGTATTTCAGTGTTAAGGATTGTTGCAACATGAGGGAAAAATGAAATACAGAAGGTTAATGAAGACATTCGGTTCAGTGTGGGGGCTTAGGGAAAGGTAGTTTTTAAAACAAGCTGAAAAGACAACCCATTCAAGTTACGCCTCGCATGTTAGTTTTGTGGACTAAGGGAGCTGTGCAGTTACTTATTTCGGGTTGTGCGTGAACCCTGAAATGGAAATGTATGTCAACTGGGAACGACTACCTCAACCAATCTTGTGAAAGTACTGACTTTACAAAAAAGACCTGTACGAGCAATTGATAATTTACATTACAGTGAGAGCACAGGTCCTTCCTTCCTCAACCATAGACTGCTAACCATCACGGCCGCTTACCACAAGAAGCTTGCTGTTTATATCAGAAACCTTATGAAAGGAAACTGGCAGACTTTTGAGAGCACATATTTAATTGCCCAAACAGCATACAATCTTAGGCACCCTCAATACCATGCATCAAAATCCCGTACCAACTATGGGTTCCAAAAACTAACTCACATAATTCCTCATACATTAAACACCTATCCATACTTAACAGAATTGTCACTGCAAAATATGTCCGAGGTCAGATTTAGGAAAACTGTTCATGAATATTTTTGTTATAGCTAGTTGTGGTGTGTTTTTACCTAATCAGTTTTTGTCTTTGTTATGTTTTGCTCTTAGTTTTGTTGTGCTTAGCTCTATGCATGACTGATCTCTGTTTCGTTGTCAATATATCCGCTGCTTTTCTAGTTTCTGTTACTTATGGAAATTTTGTACCATTGCCAAGTGCCACTTTGTCTATTTTTTTTTTTTACATGGGGAGGGCAGGCCTCTGTCAGGCGCTACTAGGCGCCTTTAGCTTGCTCTCCCTTGTTTGCAGTCTCTGTACTGGCCAAACAATACCAATACTAAATACCAATAAAACTTGTCACCACAATTGCTCCACCGTGACGTGTACATGGCAGACAGTTGTTCTGGTTGCAGCGTGCGTGCCTGTTTGTTGTAGCGGAGTGTGGCTGGGGGGTTGCAGGTGTCGACGTCCATGATGGACCCGCCGGGACTGCAGAGCCAGACCCTGATGATGGTGGACAAGGAGAGTGAGAAGGTCAAGTGGGTGGACGCGCTCAACGAACTGCACCGCATCCTGCGCCGAAACAAGCTGCCGCACCGGACGGTCAGTCTCTCCAACCCCTGCGTGCACCCTGCCGATCCCGATCGAGCTACGCTGCTTTACTGGTGGCATAGAGTTTCTTACTATTACCTAGAGGGAAAGCTTGCAGCCCGTCTATGGGAGTTTGCATGGCGACCCCTCGAGACCACTTCAGCCACCATGGGCGCTCAAAGCATCTTGGGGCAGTGAGCTACTTGTTGCGGAACTGCAACTTTTGGCCAAAAAATAATAGAAAAATTAAGCTGTTTGATGACTACAAAAGTCCTAATATTCAATATCTTGTCTAATGATTGCAACAAACGAGCAGAAAAGCATTTAAGTGCAAAGTTTGCCCAAAATAAGAGATGACTCGCTCTCCTATTGGCCGAGTGTTGAACACTATAAAAACTAATATTTCGTAATTAACAGGCGCACTTTTAAAAGTACTAAATATGTTTTCAAAAAAAATGTTGTTGTTTAAACACTATAAAAGAGTTTTTAATGGCATTTCGGAAAAGTGAAACCTTTTATTGGCGTCATGTGTCTAAGCGTTTTCACTACTATGGGTTTTGCACACTGCATTCGCGCGAAAGTCGTCTGTGCACACACGAACAGCGTTTTCGGAATGGAACGTCTTAGTAGTGCCACTCCATGTTTCCGAAAAATTACGACTGTGCCGCAACAAGTAGCTCACTGCCCCATGATGCTTTGGGCGTCCATGGTGGCTGAAGTGCAGCGCCGCCAGCTTTCCCTCTAGGCAATTGTAAGAAACTCTATGACTGGTGGTGCTGAACACATATGGCAAAAACTTCATTGAGCGGCATATGTGTAAAACGAGTGAAGGCATTGGCCGCGTGCTTAGTGAGGGGGAGTTGGTAAATAGTCTGAAGGCCAACTTATTCCCTGGTTACATCATTGCAGTGTAGTTATCCTCATGTAAATGGCATTTTTTTTTCTGACACAACCGCCAAGTGATCAAGTGATCCGACATGTGATCAACATCACATGTGACATGTGATCGACATGTGACATGTGATCAACCGCAAGTGATCACATGTCAGCGTCTTAGAGACACTGGGGACAACTTGATCCAGTTTTTTTTTTTCTTACTAGAAATCGATTTTATGGCTGTTTCTGAATTATGCTTTGTGCAGTGTAGTTATCCTCATGTAAATGGCATTTTTTTTCTGACACAACCGCCAAGTGATCAAGTGATTCGACATGTGATCAACATCACATGTGACATGTGATCAACATCACATGTGACATGTGATCGACATGTGACATGTGATCAACCGCAAGTGATCACATGTCAGTGTCTTAGAGAGAGACACTGGGGACAACTTGATCCAGTTTTTTTTTCTTTTCTTACTAGAAATCGATTTTATGGCTGTTTCTGAATTACGCTTTGTTTCGTTCTTTTGCTTTTTTGTTCATGAACTGGTATAGATATGTTTCCACATATTGTTCTTGCCCCTGCTTTACATTCTGAAGTTAGGAAAAGCGCATGATTGGTTGGTATTTCATCACCCATCATTTACCGCAAAAACTTTTAAGCTTGCTTCGTTAACACCGAAGATATTGACTAGAATATGACCATCGAATTCATTGCAGGGTTTCTTCAAGGCTTAAATGAATTAAATTAAACAATGATTATGGCTTTTTTCTTTGTGCGGTTCTGCTTAGTGCAGTATATTTGCAGTCAGCGCAATCATGTTGTGACACTGTTACGGACACGCTGTGCAGGTATTCCAGGCGAAGGAAATCCTAGATAGCACTGTTGTGATTATCAAGAATGCCTTATCAGCAGCTGTGATAGGTGAGTGGCATGCTTCCAGTGACAGAAGCATTAGTGCGTGGCGCGCAGGGGTGGTATTGCATCTCGGGCCGTCTTTTTTTTTTCCCCCCACAGAACCAGACAGAGTTGCTCTGGGTACTGAAGAAGGGCTCTACTGTGTGGACTTGGACAGGGAAGGTAGGATCATGTGCTTGTTAACAACTCACTTCACTTTTAGTTATGCGAATTTGCCGTTGCGTTATGGCTGCTTTGAATAAGAATTGTTTCTCGCATGTTAGCAGTGGCCATTCACTTACAGAACTGTGTGTGTACCGTAGGTTCTCTTGGTCCAATTTAATTCCACCTTGAAGGAATGTTGGCATTGCAGAAAGAGAAGGTGCCCTTTCACATTGGGCACACTGGTAAGGAATTGCTGAGGGGAAAAAATATATATACATGGTCTGTTCTGAAAGTAGTAGGACTCATTTTTTTAAACAAAACATATTCAAGAAAATAGTACAAACGATTAAAATTTTTCAAGGTAGCACCCTTCTGCACCTACGCGCTGCTGCCAATGAGTTTCGCAGTTTTCGTACGCCTCCAGGAACGCCTGGACCGGAATGCTGTTTAGCTCCCTCGTCACAGCCTGTTGAACCACCTGTATCGATCCGTGATGTTTCCCCTCGAGCGTCGATTTTATTCTCGGGAATAGAAAAAAGTCTGGCGGGGCCAAGTCGAGGCTGTAGGGGGGCTGAGGCAGCGTTGCCGCCTTGTGCTGGGCAAAAAATCGGGGTCCTCATTCACATCATGAAGAAGATCCTACTGGTTGGCCTTTTCCTCCTCTGACAACACTCCCAGCACCAACTTCGCGCACGCTTTCCTCATGGATAAGTTTTCTATCACGATCTCAAAAACTTGGGTTTGAGGAATGCTCAAGTCATCAGCAATCATTCTGATACTCATTCTACGATCACTGTTAAGTAAACGTTTCACTCGCTACACATTTTCGTTGGTCTTGCTGGTCAAAGGGCGTCTGGAGCGGTCGTCTTCCTCCACTCTTTCCTTACCTTCTCGGAACAGCTTGTGCCACTCAAAAAACACTTGATCTACCCATGGAAGCCTCACTGTAGGCCTCCTTAGTCATGTTGTGAGTCTCTTTGCCCGTTTTACCAAGATTTACTCAAAATTTAATCGCATATCGCTGATCCAGTAAACGCTCGATGATTCTGCGTGACGAGACGTTTCGACAGGGGTTCACAGTACAAGCGACCTCCTCTTTTCAACGGCCGAGAGCCGACTGCCGATTTTCCCCAGCATTCCCAATATCCCCCTTCAACGATCCTGCACGCGCAGACCACCTCTCGTCCGCCCGTTCGCCCAGGAAAAAATTAGTCCTACTACTTTCAGAACAGACCCTGTATACTATGAGCATTCAGTGAGGTAGAAGGAAAGGAGAAGAAAAAAATTGAGTGTTATAACTGTTAAAGTATTCATAACAGAAGCTAATGATGAAAGAAGTGACAATAATTTTACAGGGCCTACATGCTTATCTTAAAGGACGGAGAGAGAAAAAAACTGAGGGAATGCAAACTGTGTTGCAGGCGAGATATGCGGAAAGAGGTACTACTAGTGGTGGGCTGGTGAGATTGAAAAGTGTTTGGTTAGTTTTTTAGCAAAATATTTTTCGACGCGAGCATGTGACTGATTGTTGAGGAGGAAATTCCTCCTTCTGTCGGCAGGACAAGGTTCTTGCTTTCATTCTCACCTGACTTGCGCTTATGAGAAGATCCATGCCAAGTCAATGGATCACTCCCCCAAGTCACTGGCAGTGTTAATTCTTCACTGGATTTACCTCTGACATCTGGCAACATACTTAATATGATGTTACCCTACACCTTAGTGCAACTGGCACTGTGCCTGCATGGGCCTGCAGGAACCTTCATCAGCATTTTCGTGAAAACCTTGGATGAAAGTTCCTGACTTCAAGCAGTTGACCATTAGTGGCTAATAAGTTGTAGAGATATCAGGAAGGATTCACTCTATTTCGGCCGCCGCGGTGGCTCAGTGGTTATGGTGCTCGGCTGCTGGCCCGAAAGACGCAGGTTCAATCCCGGCCGCGGCGGCTATAATTTCTTTGGAGGAGAAATTCTAGAGGCCCGTGTACTGTGCGATGTCAGTGCACGTTAAAGAACCCCAGGTGGTCGAAATTTCCGGAGCCCTCCACTACGGCGTCTCTCATAGCCTTAGTCGCTTTGGGACGTTAAACCCCATAAACCATAAACCATAAACCATCACTCTATTTCGAAATTAGACTTGTCATCTGATTAAAGTGAATAAATTAACCTTTAGTTTCTGAGTGTCTTAGAACTGTTGAACTCTGCACTTATACTGTAATATGTACACCATGTACGTACATACTGATTCCTGCAATTATCCATTCACCTCTTGGTGTAGCAGTATACTTGTCTAAATTTCTAAGGGTTAGCTTTCACAGTAAGTTGTTTTGTAACATACCTTATGTATCTTTTGGCAGCTGATAGTGCACTATGTTTTGAAGAGCACGTTAGGTTGTTTTTTAGGCTTTTCTGCATTGATTGGCTGGCTTTTTCGGCAGTCTCAAGCAGACGCTCACAATATGGTTCTTGGTAATTTCGTTTTCTAAATGTGTGTGCACAACTCGCTTGTCTACTCCCCCAGAAATAGCCCGCATTGGGGATGGCAAGAGGATTGCCCAACTTGAATACATTCCAGAGGAGCAGCTGCTCATTGCAATAGCAGGTGAGTGCATGAAGTCATTTCTGTAGCCTGCCCTGACTATGCAGTCCTCCTTGGTGGGAAAAAAAGAAAGTTGCTGGTGGAGTTCGCTTTCCTTGCTGTAACATGGACACTAAGCAAAAGGCTTCACATGTATACAACATGCGACTGAAGCAACAGCTTTTTTGGTGTTTCTCATCGCCTGGAATGGGCTTAAAGCAGAAACTGTTTTCTAATGGAGGTGTGCTCAGTGTATCACTGACTGTCGTAGACGAGGAACGCTTATCCGACTTCGCTGAACACTCATGCATGGTTGCATAGTTATATATAGGAAAGAAACCGCGGTGATGTGATTCTCTCCGGGTCGCGAAAAATATTTGTGTTACCCAATATTCACGTCACCGAAAAATGAGCAAAGCGCGAGAAATGTTTGTTGAAGCGGGAGAAGTTCGTTCACGCACATTTTTTTTGCTGTTTGGAACATCTCGTTTTTTTTCTTTCTGAGCTTTTATTTTTATTTTTTTTTACGAGGTCAGTTGCATTGAATTTCCAGAGTTGTAAAGCTCGGGTGATCCGTTTTTCTAAACATTTCTCATTCTTGTGAAGCTGCATCCGTGCGCATTGCACGTACCCATTGGTCAGCGCTGGCATGACAGCAGCAATGACAACTTGCATGCAGTGTTGTGTGCTGTTGCATTTGTGGCTGTGCCAGTGCATAGAGCGGCATCCCGAGTGATTCGATAGTGCGACCCCCAATGGCGGACATGTGTGTGCGGTTTGTGCAGGCAAGCAGCGCCACCTACGCCTGATTCCTGTGGGTGCTCTCGATGGCCACGATGTAGACTGGATCAAGGTGGCCGACACCAAGGGGTGCACCACCTTTTGCACCACCCATATGGACCATGGTGGCACGCCCACCTACTACTTCTGCGTTGCCGTCAAGAAACAGGTAACTTTGCCTGCCACCCTCTCCCAAGGTTACGTGGGTTGTTTTATTCTAAGGTCCCCCTGTTATGAGCCTACTAAGCTTGTGTGAATAGTGTTTTTTTTTTTTTTTTGGTTCAAAGCGAATATTCTAGAAAATTCTTGCGCAGGAGCACGGGAAATGCATTCACCCAGAACTGTTAAAGGCTGATGGAATTTGTTTACAACCTCGTGCCGCCACTCACTAATCGTGATGCCTACCACGCGTCTGGCAAGTGTGTGGTTGCCAATTAGTGGGCCATGCACCACTGCTCACTGCTTGCGGTGCAAACTGTGCAACTGGCGATTGAAGCATTGGCAATGTGCGGGCAGCGCTTATTGCTTGAGGGTGTGGTTGCTGTTCGCACTTATAATCCTTAATGGCTAGGGAGAGCGTTCAAAACAGCATGAAATTATGCGCATTGTATGCAGTGTAATCCAGCCGAGGAGTATATTACAAATTCGTATCATCCTCGTGTCAGCTATGTTTTTCGGTTACCTTGATATCAAAAGTGAAGGTTGAAGTAGCCAGTTATGATGTGCGGGAACATCCGGTGAATAACTGACCTTGTCCCTGTGCTCGCAGGTCCTGGTGCACCAGGTGAACCGGACCAAGAGCCGCCATGGTGGCCGGCAGGTGATCAGCGTCCCCGGTGTGGCCCAGTGTCTGGACGTGTGGCAGGACCGGCTCTGTGTGGGCCTGCCTTCCCTGTTCTACCTGTACAGTCTGCAGGGCACTGCGGAGCCAGTCTGTGAGTGTCTGTGCTGGCTGGTGTCTGTCCTTTGACTGCCGTTTACTTCTTGCATCGGGAGTGTGAAAATGTTTATCAAGCAAAGAGCAGGGGCACAGTGCGTTGTGTACGTTTAGCTGTGCAAGCAGTTCTTGTAGATCGATAAGAGGAGATGGGTGATATATGAGCAGATGCACAACTAAACATAGAAGATTCGTTGTGTACGTTTAGCTGTGCAAGCAGTTCTTGTAGATCGATAAGAGGGGATGGGTGATATATGAGCAGATGCACAACTAAACATAGAAGATTCGTTGTGTACGTTTAGCTGTGCAAGCAGTTCTTGTAGATCGATAAGAGGGGATGGGTGATATATGAGCAGATGCACAACTAAACATAGAAGATTCGTTGTGTACGTTTAGCTGTGCAAGCAGTTCTTGTAGATCGATAAGAGGGGATGGGTGATATATGAGCAGATGCACAACTAAACATAGAAGATTCGTCTGTTGTAATTGTTAGTTTTTATTTTCATTTTTTTTTTATTTATTTGGATGTAAGTTCACATCCTGAAAGCTATACCTATTTGTAAAATGCATTGTTAATGACCTCGGAGTAGCAGAGTTAGGCTGCAGTTGCTTCATCTCTCTGGCGGGAAAATGAGATGAGGAGTAGATAAACAGCCCTTTCAGACAGACATAGGCCATATGGACAGGAAGATTATTAACACGCAACCAATCTCTTCGATCTCAGTGTGAGTGAGTAACACACCGTTTTTCTTTTTCAAACAGTTTTTGTCTGGATCGAGTGCCTATTCAGGTTTGGTGCAGAAATAAATGTAAATTTGGTTCCTGAATGCAGACTAAACCTTCCTTATCATATTGCCAGTGCCTGTACACCTGCGCTTTTAGAATGGTAATACTATGAAGCCAATGATGAACGAACAAAAAGACGGGCTCTGGACAGGGGGAAGGTCCCACGCCTGTACCCTGTACTACTACAAGTTACTCTTCAACCCCGGAAGTTTCTGGAAATACTGTATAGCTTCCCTTTTTGACTGTACAGCTTTGCTGAGATGGATGCTAATGAGTAATTACTTCTTTCATTGATGACCGAGGATGTTCCAGCTCCTCATCCTCAGGAACTCGCTGTCACTTGTGTGTTGTTTTGGTGGAATTTTAAAGCTGCTGAACTCAGCTGTGAACACTGAAAGGGAGGGAAGAAATTGTCAGTTAGTATTTAAAGTGTGCTTGCTTCTTTCTTTTTTTTTTTCTTTCTCTGTCAACTCAAGGAGTGCTAGAATAGGCAGCTTTATTATGAGCACATGCTCTCTCAGTGAAAGTGCCGATGTGATGATTTTCTCACCGAAAACGCCATACTTCAGTTGTTGAACAGCTATCTTACTTCTTGGCTAAATGCTGTCAATTGTCTTGTACTGCCTAGTTAAAAAAGCCAAGTAGCCATTTTCTCACTCCTTTAAATTGACTAGAAATCGTTACAGCCTCATAGCTTTGGAGAGCATTACAGTGCATGTAATAAATATTCTTCTACAAATGTGTCTCTCCTTTCTTTCGTTTTTGTGCCGTACCACTCTTGCAGGTTTGGTCCAGCCAGACAACAACCTATCTTTTCTCCATCACAATCCCATGGACGCCTTTATGGCCGTGGAGCTTCCGAACAACGAATACCTGCTGGTGTTCAGCCGTAAGTATGGACGGGGAGACGCCCGCATTCATTTCAAGGCGTTGATGTTGCCCAGTGTTGAATTGCCCTTGTTTTCATCCCACCAGAGCTGGGTGTGTTTGTCAACGGCCAGGGAAAGAAGACCCGTGAAAAGGAGGTCATGTTTTCTGCTGTGCCCTTGTCAGTCAGTGAGTTGATGTTGCTGTTTCCTTCTATTTTTTTTTTTTATTTTGCTTACCTCGGGTTTCAAGAGGAACACTTGACTGAATTTTGATTATGTATGTATACTGCAGGATGTTGGGACACTATTAGTTGTCTCGGCTGTTTGTTTTTCAAAGCGTTTGTTTGCTTATATGATGCAGAAATAGGGAAAAGTCTCGTGATTTCATTGGAATTTGCATGAGCCTTTGATAAAGTGCATTTCTTGAAGTCAGCAGCCCTTGGCATTGGCTAAACTTTATAGCTTGTACTGCAAAAAGTGCCATCTGGAATAAGCTTGTCAGGGTTCCTGTTGCACTTTCATGGACGTTGTTGTTAGTGGTGGTCAGATTGTGGGAAAAAACAAATGATTTTGTTGAAGATGCTGCATAGTGTCATTGTTTTCATGCATCTAAATGCATGTGGAATAATGCAGAGACAAACTTCACAAGAGCAAATGGACGATGCACGCATTTGCTTTTAGTGTCCTCTTATGGATAAAATGAGCCAAGAGGTGCTTTCCTACAGGTGCTGGCGAGCAAATTCAGTACATAGTACATGTTAACTCAGCAGTTTGCATCTTTGATGAATAGAATTATGTTTGTTGAAAAATTTTCATTTGTATTAGCCTTACTGCAGTCCTGTGTGTGTGCTGTGTTACTGCATCAGTCAGCTTTCGTTGCCCTGATTGCTTTCTGGTGTGGTCTTGGTGTTGCACGTGCTGACGCTACAACGTGGTGTGCAGGTTATTTTGACTCGTACCTCTGTGTGTACATGGAGTCCCACGTAGACGTGTTCGAGGTGACGTCTGGAGACTGGGTGCAAACGATGAACCTGAAAAAGGTAAGCCATGCATAGTGCATTCTCATGCTGTAATTTTTTACTTTTCTTTTTTTTAATATTTACTTTGCTGCTGCATAACCCCAATCACGGTTGGTCCCTGTATGTTTTAGATATTTGAGTAGTGAATAACTTGCAGGGCAGTTTTCTGGCTGCAGTATGGCTGTCTACAAAAGCGATAACAGAATTGTGCTGGAATGTATTTGGCTTTTCACTGGGAATTGGCAGGTCATTTTGCAAATAATGGTGGCAGCTCGGCATTCAGTAGGTGGTGACGACCCAATTGTTGCATAGAAATATTCAAATAAAGTTGTGTAGTGGCTGGCTTAGGAGTTTACTGCCGAGAATAAAGATACTTTTCTGATTTGCGGCTGCTAGAGCTACATTCAAACTGCCCCGAAAACGACAGGTGCACGCTACATACGAGGTGTGTTAGAAAAGTAATGAGACTAATTTTTTTTGTAACCATGAATTTTATTCTTTTTGCACATCAAGGTTATCCCCTTCAAAATAGCACCCTTCTGCATTTACACAGTGACGGAGACGTTGTTTCCAATCTTCATAGCAGTTCTGGAAGGCTTCTGCTGGAATACGTTTCAGCTCATCTGTTACACTCTTCTGGATGTTATCCAGAGCACCAAAGTGACGGCCTTTCAAGTGGGTTTTGAGCCGTGGAAATAAAAAAAGTCACAGAGACTGAGATCCGGTGAATAGGGGGGCTGAGGAACCACAGGGATACTGTTTCTTCCCAAAAAATCATTAATGGACATTGCCGTGTGACAGGGTGCATTGTCGTGGTGAAGCATCCATGTCTGTGCAACGCCTGGTCGCACACGTGCAACCCGTTTCTTGAGTCTTTCAAAAACTTCACGATAAAAAGTTTGATTGAGAGTTTGTCCTGGAGGCACAAATTCCTTGTGGACGATCCCCCGACTGTCAAAAAAACAAATGAGCATCGATTTAATTTTAGATTTGCTCATTCTCGCTTTCCTTGGACAGGGAGAGTCTGTGGTGTGCCACTCCTGACTTTGGCGTTTTGTGTCGTGATCATAATCAAAAATCCACGATTCGTCACGTGTTATAACACGATTGAAGAATTCTGGCTCCCTCTCTAGACACTCCAAAAGATCAAGACACACACACATCTTTTCTGTTGTTCTTCTCCTCAGTGGTGAGGTTCTTTGGAACCATCTTCGCGCACTTTCCGCATACCCAAATCCTGTGTTAAGATTTGATAGACGGTAAAAACGTTCAAATTCAACTCCTGACTCATCATTCTCACCGTGAGTCGACGATCTGTCTTTACAAGAGACTTCACTCTTTTCACATTGTCATCCGTTCTTGAGGTTGGCGGTCATCCCGCACGAGCTTCGTCATCCACTTCTTCTCGGCCTGCTAAAAAGCACTTGTGCCATCTGAACACTTGTGCCCTGGATAGTAAATGTTCTCCATAAGCCTTTTTCAACTTTTCATAGGTCACAGGAGCGGTTTCGCCAAGTTTCACACAAAATTTAATGGCGCAGCGTTGCTCATGCTTTTGCCGGTCCATATCCATAGCGCACATGGCAGACGCAACTTCTCTTTAGACGGTCCCAACAATCGTATAGCAACTGCAGCAAGTTCGAACTGGTGCTGAGTCAAGGGCACGATCCAGCCTAACTGCTGTATGAAGGGGGCGTCAGCAGCGCTGTCGGTTCCCGCACAGTGTTGCTAGTCTCATTACTTTTCTAACGCACCTCGTATTCAGATTGCAGTGGGTGACAAAGACAGATGCTCCATTTTGTTACCTTTGCATGCTTGTGCTAAAGTTCAAAGTGGTTAGACCTGTGCTTGCAGTGGGTCTTTCAGAATTTAGGGTGCAATGAAAAGGTCATGTTAAACTAGATTCATTCATTCACACTGAAAACATGAATAAAGTTCTTTCTTTACAACTTTTGCTTATCTCACAAGTAATCACCTTCAGAGGTCTAGTGTGCATCGTCACTTGTATAGTGCACAATGAAACTGGACTTGAACTGATGGATTTGTGTTTGGGAAGACTGCTGGTCCAAATCAGACCATTCTCGATTGCTCTGGTGTAGTGCTCATATTGGCAGCAGGGGTGTGGCACCTCATGCATCTCATCCCTGTCACTCTTTCCAGACCAAGCCCCTGTGCCGTGATGGGCAGGTGTGCTTCACGCTTGCCACGGAGGCGCCACATGTGATATACATGCACCCGATACACCGGAGAGAGCAGGCGGTTCGCATCTGTGGCCCAGCGGAGCCCGGTTCCCACCGAACGGGCATGAGCGGAGGCATGACCCACGTGGCTCCTTCCCTCCGGGGGTCCACCTCCTCCATGGCTGCTGCTCTGGTGACACGGGCCAGGCGGAGGTTCTCGGTGCGCGAAGCCGAGAAGCAGAAGGGGTGGGTGTGCATTCACTGTGAGCCAGCTCCGTGATGCCTTGTGTTGAGACATCTGTTTTAAGGTGAAAGCCTTTAAAGGCTCATACTCGCAGCCATAACTCTGTCCCTCCGTCCGTTACATAAAGCGTTTGTGATTTGTGGAGTTTACAACAGATGGCGCCACCCATCCGAGCACGCTAACCACTGTGCTACCCCGACTTCCTGCCAACGCATGTGCAGTTCTCGTGTAGCATAAGGACGCTGGAGAGCATTGCAGGAAAGGCCTTCGCCTCATCGCACTTGAGATCACGTAAAGTGTCCCCTCGAAATTTTTTCGCTAAGGCATTCGTTCCTATTCTAGTTAATATGCATGCTAGAATTCGAAGTGGCTGAAACACACTTGGAACCAACTGGAAAGCATTTGGAAGGTTCACGTTGGTTCCGGTTGTGTTTTGACCACTTCCAATTGAACTTTTTTAAGTGGGCATGCAGGGAGCAAGCTCAACACAACAAGGAACATGCAGTGCCTGTGATGCCTGGCCAATCATGCATCATTTTCGTCATTTTCATTTGCATCTGTGTAATATACATCTTTCACTTCAGTGCTGTTTTTCTATGTGCGCACTCTTCTTTTTGTGTTGTTTCCACCCACAAATAGCAGAAAAAAGAAAACTGCAGGTAACAGTGTTCTTATCTTTCACTGACGCCAGCAGAAGTTGTTCTTTTCTGATGCGTCAGAAGCCACAAATGACATCAAGTGTTTGAAAGGAGCAAAGGTGATGGCTCATAACAGTATTTCAAAGCATCTTAAAGCTTGCTTGCCTCCCAGGTTTCTTCGGTATCATTTCTTCTTAACAGTTTGTCATAGTATTTAGTTTCGCTTTGCATGTGACAGCGATCGTCAATCTTGCTTGTCTCTTTCACAGTGGCGACCGACGATCGAGGATGATCTCTGCACCATCTAATTTCAACCACATCCAGCACATGGGTCCTAGTGAGCTGCAGAAACTCATTGATCTCCCTACGGTGAGGAATTCCTGTGCTCATTATATAAAATGCTTAGCATGTCAGTATACACTGAAAAGAAATTAAAAGGGAAACTAATATTGTTTTTTTTTTCCTTCCAAAATTATGTGATGTAAATTTGTTTGGTATATGTTGAAAGGTCAGCTGCATCCAATAATTTTTTAGTTTCCTCATTCTCGATTCCTTTCAAAATGGTGTCGAGTCAAACTGCAAATTCTATGTTTGGCTCTGCGTGCCAAATTTTTGGAAGCTTTGACGATGGAAGCTGTTAATGATGAGAGGTTAGCTCCACCATATCTAGATTTTTAATGAACCATTCTCATCCTTTGTATTTAGGGGAAAGCAGCATCAGACTGCATATGCTCACTCAGTTTTTACTTTTTGCAGATTTTAATACATATAGTGTGGCAGGTTAGCAAACTGGTATACATTATCTCTTGTTGTTTTCTGTGCAGACTGTGCAAGGAGTCGCTGCCATGGAAGAGAAACGGGCATGGGTCAAGTCAGTGAAGCCGCCAGGTTGTCACATCTTTTTTTTTGTCTGTTTTATTTTTATTACTTTTTTGCATTTACCCCATTAATTTCTTAATCCGTACCTATTTTTTATTTTAGAACAAGGAATGAAACGTAAATAAAACAACTTATTATGCACAAACGAGGTGTGAACAGTTGGCTTGAAACTAGACACAATAAGAATACATCGCTTGTTATAGGCTTGCTGTAATGTAAATGGCTAGCCAACAGAGGGTGGCAAATATAATGGAAAAACTGTTATCGGAACTCACGGCATTTATGGACTAAAATGTTGGAGACTGTCGTGACATAACAACAATGCATCTCTTTCAACTGATGTGTCGAAACCAGCGCTCTCTATTGCTGCTTTATATTTGTGCGTGCTTTTTTTTGGGTCTCCCGCTCACCCCGGTCACGCGGTTGTGTCCCAGGTGTCCCGCTGCAGCCCAAGCGGCCAGCACCTCTGGCTCCTGGCACCGTGCCCAGGACAGCAAAATCCTCTCTGACCGCATCACCCGATGGATCTCTGTCCTCGCAGGAACATGGATCGATGCTACAAGGCTCCACACATGACGTGAGTCGGTTGGCACGAGTGCTAAATTAACAGATGTAGAAGCCCATTTATCTCATTTAATTAAAATAATGTACATTGAAATTTCTTCATTTCCTTCATATATGATAAGACAGAAGTAATGTGATCTCTGGTTTTCTCTTCATTGCTGAAAGGATGAGGCGCTCATTAAAATCTCACAAATAAGGCCAGTGGACTTTCAGTGAAGGGCTATTGCAAGCACTGAGAAGTGCTTATACCTTATTTACTCATGTAATGGACACATTTTCTTTCCCCAAAAATCTCTGAAGATTTGCGGGTGGGTTCATTATGGGGCGGTAAATTATCCCCCAAAAAATTGGCCAATTTGAAATAAAACAAATCGCACTCTTGTGCATCGTTTCCGTGCTCCAGAGTATAGTCAACAACTTTTGTCTTAAACCCGCACGTATAACTTGCTTAGCAGTCCGAAGAGAGCACATCTGAAGTTAACTGTAGTGCAACTCGCAGCATTGAACGCGAAGCCCAACCACAGCAAGCTTCTACAACTTTGAATGTGGCAGTGCTTTCCATAGCTTCTTGGATTCCTCTCGAAGCATTGTTATCGGCTGTTTGGCTCATAGGTTGTGGCATAGCAGCTTTATGGCGTTTTATGTATTACATAGTTGCTTCGGGGATCAGTAGAGGGCGCTTGCTAACATTCACTATCATCAGCAGTCGACTGCGCATCAAACGAATGCGGTATGTACATTACGCAAGGGGAAAAAAAATTTGTACTTGTATGCAGCCAAAGTAGGGTGTACGTTCAATACATGAGTCAATGCGGTTGACTGCTGGCTGCCTAAGAACTTGTTGCTTTGTTTTGACACACTTATTATTTGTGGCCTCCTTTCAAGTAGGAAGAGGCTGTGCCATTGTACTCCATCTCTGTAGTTCCTTGCAACGCTGCCTAGGCTATAGTGTGTAGAGGAGACGCTGTTGTGCTGCGGAATATAATGCCAGCATAAAAGTTTCCTCCTTGTTTTCAGAGTAGCATTATGTACAAATGACATTTATAGGGGCTATGATTTCCATGTCTCCAAAGAAAAGGACATTTTATTTTTTAATTGAATTTTTTTACGGAATTAGTTTAGTGAAGATATAACCAATTGAGCCATGATATAATCATTGCTTGAATATTGGGCTGGCTGGTTTAAAAAGCCTGGCATGAAAAGAAAATGTAAACATCTTAGTCATATGAAATTGCATAGCCAGCTCATACCATTTGTGCTTTTGTACTGTTTAACACTGCTGGACTTACAACTGTTGCTTTCTTCTTTAATTTAAGGGTTGGTATGTATTAAAGATCTTTTTTTTTCCATGCAGTATTTTGTTCTTTCATAACTTCTGCTCTTGCTTTTGATGGAGATTGCACTGGGGTTGCGGTGGTTACGCTTTGCAGTGGTTGCATGATGTGGTTGCACCTTAAAATGAATGCTAGGTGCTTGCTGTGTGAAAAGCACATGAAAACTGGATGAGTTTGTTCTTTCTCCTGACATAACCGAAGAGCTCCAGAACTGAGTAGCAACTCTGGAATGGCTGCAAAAGCCTGACATCTTGTCTGTGGTTATTGTTTGATAACAGTAGTGTTGCTTCACTGATTCTGGACTAATTTCACCGTGCATTAATTATATTCACAGAAAACCCCATCCCGTGTCTTCCTTTGTGGAGGATGTTTACTGTGTTAAGCATCACCAGTTATCAATGCTTGTGCAGATATGCTTGGGGCCTACTGGTTTACTGTATTGATACTAACATATTTGTTTCTTTTTAAAAAAAACAAACAAACATACATCACACTGTAAATAGCACTAAATTCTGTTGCTCTGCAGACAAGTCAGTCAACAAACACCAATTCATGCAGACTATTCTGGTTACGTGTTTCCTCGGCTACAATAAAAGCTTGTTTATTCGACTCCAGTTAATTCGCTAATTCGGGTAGTTCAGACTACCAGCGTGGTCCTGGCCCAAGCCCATATAAAGCTACCACGTCGGACGCTCGCTAATTCGGATGCTACGAATCTTGCACCGGTTAATTCAAACGGGCTGCCAAAAGAACGCAACGTCCAGGCATAACCAGCATGGCAAGCTGTCATCAAAATAGCACTGCTCAAAGATTGAGTTCCATGCTTCAGAGTAGCCCGTGCACCTCAGACATGCGCGCAACAGCAAGCATGATGATAGACGGGCGGGCTTGTCTGTGGTAATGGGACAACTGCTTAGTTTCGGTTTCGCTTTTCTGAGCTTCGTGCTAGCTAGCCCGCGCATCAGCCAGCCAACTTAGTCCAGCTGTTCGTTGTTTCAGACGCTGATTGACTGTGCTGCGCAATTCCCTCGCTTCTACCATGCTCACTTCCATCCTTCCAGTTGTCATTGCACTTTTCTCGTCCCAAAAGCAGGAGACCATCCATTCCCTAGTCTGGTCAAATAAATTTATCATGATGCAACCGGTTCTTGGCGAGTCATTTCGGGGTCGTTCGATGGTAATCCAAGAATTTTAACCGGTCCCTTGAAGTTCGATTTAATGAGCTTTTACTGTATACAGCTGTCACTCAGACAGCTCACATGAAACCACCACAAATGAGTGGCACACCGGAGCAGCTGTCACTAACTGACATGCAAGCGTTCCTGTGATGTGTGATCTGGTGCATATATTCAGCACTCAGCAGTTCTGTCCATTGTCAGTGTGCACACATTATGCACAGCTGCTGAGGCAAAGTTTTCATACGTTGCATTGATGTGCAGTAGATTTTTTTGTTTTAATGATATAGTGGACACAATAGCAGTACAATGCTAATATCAGTCACAGTGATGATAATGCATGGTTTCGTCACAAAAGTAGCATGAAGAAATTGTGCAAAAGTTGAACGGGTGCATGAGCATGTAGCTGTGGATGAGCAGTTCGTTGCTCCATGTTCTTCAGCGATAGCTGTTAAGGGCACATATTCCAGTTCTGCAGCATCATTGGCGTAACACGAAGGAAAAACAAGGAGAAAAGGAGCTGCAAATTTGTGGCATGGGAGCATGGGAGCACTTTTGTTGGCTGCGATGTAGGCCAGCATTCTTTATGGTCTCACTGTATGTGTTACTTATTTCTTCTCGTTCCAAATGTCCGATCACGACAGGACTCGAGGGGACAGCAGGCAAGCCCACGCCACTCGATCGCGTCCAACAACAGCTCCAACCTGAGTAGCCCCCCCAGCCCCGTCGACCTGGGCCTGGGACTGGAAGATGCGCGCGAGCAGTTCTCCTCAAGCTACGAGTCCCAGAGCTAAGGTTCCTGCTGTGGTCATCATTGTTCAGCCGACTTCGTTGCTGTCTGCGTCTTTTGTTGGTTCCATTTCCGCTGTAATGTGGATGCCCACGAGCCAGTTGATGGCGAGGAAAAACAAGAGAGAAATTGGAAGGTTCAGCTGGAGATCTTTAATTTTTTTCTTCTGTTTTTGCTCAGGTGACAAAACTCGGCAGGTGACAGTCACTGAGGTCTGTCGTTGCTCAGCAATTATGCGCACCCAGGTGCAGGGCTCTGTGTGTGTGTCACGACTGGCCCAGCCATATGTGAAAAGGTGTTGGCCGCATTTGACAGACAGTTGCTGGCAGGACTGAACACTCACTCCACCTAGTGGTGCTCATAGCAACTACCAAACTGGACTTGGTGTGGCTAGCGAACAATTTCGCATTGTTCTTGGACAAGCCCACTTGGAGCTGAAAAGCTGACATGCGTCACAGACGCACAAGTGTGTGATTGAAGCTCGGCGTTGTCTCACAGCGCTGAGTGCCTTGTGTCACAAGTAGTATTCACATTCAGGAAAGTCACGCGGACCGTCACACTGGCCGAGATGTCGGTGTGGAGGGTCGTGTGGCTAAGAGATGAGGCGCGCTTTCTTCAGCGGCTCGACGCGAGCATCTTGCCTGTTTTAAGTATGTGATCGTTACTGGAAGATTTGGTTCTTTCAGGATTTGGAAATGTTGCTAGCACCGACGGTGACGTGCCCACGCTACAGGGAAACCCTACTAAGTCTTTCAGGATTGCGTTTGCACTGCTGTGTAAAGCAGAGGTTTCTCATCCGATTCAGAGTTGGAACGTATTACCACGCACCTTGCCTGGGCAACATTTTTTTTCTGTATAAATGAACTTGGCACCCGTGGTGCGTGCATTACTGTGCGCACTCAAAGTGCAGCCTGTCTTTATTAAGTTCCTCTGTTGGTGGCATCAGTGTATAGAGCCTTTATTAGCATATTCTAGCTCTAAAAATATATGATGGCATTTCTCTTCTGCTTCTATCTATCTGCAGAGTTTATGTGAAAAAGCAGAAATTATTATAATTATTTTTTGTTTGACGACATCGGCAAAAGGTGAATCAGTTCTGAACCGGGGTTCACTTGCTCTCCTAGTCATTCGTACCGACCTCGGATGACCTGAGCATTGCTGGCTGCCTGTAAAGTGGCGCATAGAAAATACCTTGGCCATGTTAATGTTCAAGCCACATTTATAGGCTGCCCCATGGCGTGTGTAATACATCTGGCCATGCTGTGGGAAGCAGAGCTCGGTAGCATGTGTGGCATACCAATGGCTGGGAATGCAAAGGCAACGGTTTCGTGCCCGTTATGTTGCACCTCGTGGCACGCCTTCGTGTTCCGTGTGCGACTGCTTATGCGTACTTGAGACGGGTATTTAGTTGCTCCATTGGCAACTTGTCTTTCGTGTTTTTTTTTTAACTTGTTAGAGATATGTTTCGCTGAAGCAGTCACTGTGAAAAAAAAAAAAGACTTCTGTAGTCGGATACAACTTAAGTCTGCAGCGAAGCTCCGCCCGCAGTCATCCTCAGCACACAGAATTCCTTCAAGATGAAAAAGTAGTCCAGTGCTTAACTCTTTCGCTACCGCAGAAAAATGGACGATTTGGAGTGTACGGAAAGAAAACTTTTTTTCACAAGAACTAATACACCCAGCACATATTGCAATGCATGAAATTGTAGCTTATTAGTTACACTTCTGAATGAAACAAACAGAAGAGTTGTGTGTGCGAAAGTAAATAAACATTTATTTGTGAAATTTGCTAAAAACACAAAAAAAAGTATATAGCAAAAACAAAAATTACCGGCTGCACTAAGCCAGATCTTGATTAGAGGAAAACTGGAATATACAAACTGTTGGACATGTTTATAGCTGTCATTATTCACAGTTTCAGCTATGAGAAAAATTTACTGCACTTTCCATGGCCTGTCAAGTCAGGGGTCCTGACTGTGGTGCCACTGTGAAGAGCAATCAGGGGTGAAGATGTGAAGCAGAGGTAGACTGACAGGTGCTTCACATAAGGTTTTATTTTTGTTCCTCCCTTGTTCTCTGATAGCCGAGCTTGCAGTTTCTTCTTTTTTTAATTTTTTTCGGTTGGTGTTGAATGGATTCTATGGGAGGATTGGGGGCGTGAACTTCATTTCCCTCATCATGCCCGAAGATTTCTTGAATGAGCTGCTCCCTGATAGCCAGCTGATAAAATTTGGCATTTTAGGCAAGCTCTAAAACATCAGAATCAATGAAATAAGTTTTAGCGATGTGGTTCGAAAGCCAGGACACTTTCCAAGTCTTGCCAATAGATGCTGCCGCCACTGAATCATCTGGGTCCGTTACGTGCAAAAAAAACAAACAAAACAAAAAAGCGAAATTCCAATTTTGAGAAATGATTTTTGATGGCAGAGGGCCAGAATAGATTATTCTGGTATTTCAGTAGAAATAAAGTCGCGGCAGGTCAACAATTCCATTGTATATGATGATTCCAATGAACATCAGCATCTCCAACAGATTCATGTCTTCCCATGAGCCGTCATGCCGAACTTGCCGAAAATCTTCATCCATGCATACTTATTAGTGTTTCCGCACACGGTCTTCATCATTTCCGCCGTGAAGAGCATCAAAAAAAAGTCGAGAAGTCGAGCTAATCTCCGAGCGCCGCTCCGCAGCGATGTGCCGATATGGGCACCTAGCTGTCGTCTTGGTTGAAAAACGCGACGCGACCTTGAGCATTTGGCAAACTGCCTTCGCCATACGTTGTCAAGACCCTGAAGCACAAAAATAAACCACTCTCATCAATTACAAACCGTATGAACCGCAGAAAACCCACAGCGAACGAAAACAGAACTTACATGCAAGTGCGCGCTCACGTTCCAGGCTCCCGAGGCGAAGTCTCGCTGTTGAAACCGAAATCCAACGTTTGTACATTGTTGCCCGACTAATAACCGCTGCTTTCGCCGCAAAAAACGAAACCGAAACCGGCCGACGTACTCGGTGTCAGCTTTCGTTTTCGAGGAGCGCGCGGCAACGCGGACGCCATTTTCTCCGGCTGACGCTGCTGCGGCCGTTCAAAGTTTTATTTTTCACGGCGCCCCCTCATGTCAAAACACTGAAACCAAGGCTACAATCCAAAGAGCAGTTGTTGAGCTTGCTAGCTAGATGGCAGAGCACGTTCACGACTCTCCAAAATGAGCTTTTTTGCGTGGGCGATTTGAATCGATCATATACGATCGATGGCCTATGGCGCGGTAGCGAAAGAGTTAAGGGGGAACACTGGTCTTGAAAAAAAAAATTTATTAATGAAGTCACAGTTACAAAATCTTCAGGGAATATGTATTTTTGTGTGCTGGTTCTAAATATGTCATTTAATTTCATGTAAGACAATTTCCTGAGCACTTATGTAACTTTTTATGCTACTATTTTGCGGAGAGTTTTGAAGAAAATTTGCTACGGGAAACTCGCTGAAATGTATGCCATTGGGTTCTCTTGACACCAAGGAATACAATAAGGGTGAAATTGTCTTCCTGCCTATCATAGAACTTAAGTTATAGAGTTTTGAAGTTGTCGCTTCAGAAATGAGAAGGAAAGTGTGTATTCCTGTTTCTGAAGTGGCAGCTTCAGTACGCTATAACTCAAGTTCTATGAGAGCCAGGATGATAATTTTACCCTTATTGTATTCCTTGGTCTCAAGAGAAGCCAATGGCATGCATTTCAGCGAGTTTCCTGCAGCAAATTTTCTTCAAAACTCTCCGCAAAATACTAGCATAAAAAGTGCATAAGTGCTCAAGGAATTGTTTTACATGAAATTAAATGACATATCTAGAATCAGCGCACAAAAATACATGTGCACTGAAAATTTCATAACTATGACTAAATTAATAAAATTTTCTTTTCAAGACCAGTGTCCCCCCTTAAAAAGCTAAATTCATTTACTGGTGCGATTGGCCAGCGGGGTAACACGGGGTGCCGCGGACCGCGGCCCAGTTTTACAAACTGCTTTTTTAAGCTGTATCCTACTATAGCTTGACGTGTTGCCATGCACTGATCAAAAAGCAGCACAAGAAGCAATGAGTGTGCTCTTTATGAAGCATAAACAGTTTTATCAGAGTTTGAAAATGAAGCAGCAGGCTTATGGTGTGGAATCATTTGTTCTATTCTATTATAGCCTTTACTTGCTGAAGCAATGAATTTGTAAAGGGAAAGACAGATCAGAGATGGCTCGACCGATGTGGCATGAACTTCTACCGAAAGCTTATGCACGGCATTTGCTGTGCTTTGCATTTTTGTTTGGGTGACAGCTACTGGCAACAGAAACTGGTATTGTTCCCAGGACGACAGGATTATCGTGGTTAAGCTTTGTTCTGTGCCATGCTTCATTCACAGGACACTTTACTGCAACACACTGAATTTTTTTTACAACAGAGAAGAGTAACTTTGGAGTTGAGAAGATGTAGCATTTGCAGGAGTAATGTGAATCTTCTAATTTTAAAAATGGGAAAAGGGCTGTTCTAATCTTTGATTGCATAACCAGCATTGTTAAAACGAAAGCTCTCCCTTCGAACTCCATTCATCGTGGCGCAACGATTGTAGAGTTGTTTTGTTAACGGCACTCGAATGCCGTCTTCTTGTGCAGTCTGTCAGGGACAAGGGCGTGTTTTGATTTCCTCTCTCTGCCTACTGCGCTCAGTCTGTAGAGTACAATCATTTGCTGCCACATATGCTTGTTGCCAAAACGGGAAAGGTATCCACATTTTTTTTCATGCCTGTAGTTTTTCGAACATCCTAACCTCGCAACGTTTGCTCTTTCTCGAAATACTGCCACTGTAGAGCATGAAACTGTTGAATATTTGCTTTTGCGGTTGTCGCTAGTTGCACTCATAGCGTAGCCATAATTCTTGGATCCGAATGTAATTTGCAAGAAGTTGTAGTGGCGAGCTTTAGGTGAAAAGAAAAAAAAAAATGTGTACTGTATTAAGAGCAGATTGTTCCAGTTTTCAGGGATATACACATGCTTCACTTTGCAATTTGTACTTGGACATGAAACTGGAAGAAAATTTGCAAAACAGACCACAGTTTTATGGGATAATAGTTGGCAGATCAATCCACTGTTTTAAGTAGGTGTGCTTGAGTACCCATGGACCATGTCAGCGTTGGTTACTCGCCAACTCTTGCTTGCCATGACTGCTGCTTTGAGCTACATTTGCTGTCGGGAGCACATTTCCCCTGGTTTGCCAGTGTGCTTAGCTAATGAAATCGCTCTGCACTTTTGCTCTTAACGAACCTCGCTATCATATTTAAGATCCCGTTGCTCATGCACGATGTTCTGTACTGGGACAATCGACGTAGTATTCTCGGCAACGGATCATGCCTGACGACAACCGAAATGACAAGCACGGGCGCCGGTTTGCGGCGATAAGTGCACGTTGTATAGCTTCAGAAAAGAGTTGTTTAATTTATTTCATGACCGCAGCCTCAGAGGAGCCTGAAGAGTGAGCTGTACAATGCCACATGCCTGCCCCCTCGTAATAATACGGGAGCAGAGTTGTTTATTGAGTACTCGTATATAAACTTAGGCCTGCTTTAAAGAAAAAAAAAAGAACGACATGTACATTTGGGAGGCCCTCCTCCGCTTTGTTGGAGAACTTGTGTTTGTATTTTGGTTTTTACAGAGTACAAAATATGCTAGCACTGTTGGTGCACTGGGTGCTATGTGACACAGGAGGGGTTTGCTGCGATTTATGTAGGACGACGCAAAAGGGTCATTCAATCACAAGACTCGATGATCTTGGCCAAGGTATCTAATTATGCGTGTTTGTGTACTCGTGCGCCATGCAGCCTCTTACTTTGAATGGCCAAAGTTATGAGGACGTGAGCAACTGCAGCCAACTCAAAGGATGGAAAAATCTTCTCTCTGCTTGCCTTTTATCCCTCTCTGCGTGCATTTCCATGATATTCCTCTGCTGCTGGTTGTATAAGGAACGCATTGCTGCCTGCTCTGTTGGTAGAAATTGCCAATTCACAAACATGAGTGTACATAAGTGTAAAACATACGATGAGAGTAGTAAAACCAAGTATGGTTCTCTTTTTACTTGTGTCGTTGCGTGAAGTTTTTTTTCTTGACGTTTCAGTGACACCTACAGCAGATGCGGGTGAAACTTCCAATGTGTGTGTTTAGGGTTGGAACTAGTGAAAAAAACCATACCTCGGTGCTTAGTGATGAAAGTTTATTTTTTGTTTCTATGCCTCCAGAAATATTCTGGATAAAGTTACATGTTGCAGTACTAACATAAAATTCGAAAGCTTTTATTTACATGTAATTTAAAAACTTCACGGTGCCCACAATCACAATCTGTTCATCACAACAGCCACTTTTGGTCTCTACAAAATGGACTCTTCTCATTTAGGCAGTGCTCACTGTCATGGTCTCTCCATTGCTACCATTCCTCTTGAGTCTTGCATGTAAACCAGCCAGGTTAGGCCTTTGCTGTCCCTAGGTAAAAAAAAAGGAAGGCGAAAAAAAATGCTCTGTCAGTAATGACCAAGTCTAGCTTCATCAATCAAGAGGCAAAGCAACTTGCACAAAAGGTAAGGCTGCCAAAGATGAATAAGTTAGAAACAGCAGTCAGTGGTCTTCTGCTGTGCTATGGCACAGCATGCAGTATTTTCAAGTACTATTTAATGGCAGCTAGCTAACTGGTCCAACTGGTTTAAGGAACCATTCCCAGTTGATTCCAGTTGGTCCCCAGCTGACACCAACTGGAGCTCAGCTGGAAACCTACTGGAATTGACTGGGAAATGTTCCTCAAACCATTTGAACCAGTTAGGATTTTCACCTGAGAGATGAAAATTCAGTCAAATTTCCATGATCGCCTCTGGATATCCATGTCCTGTGGCTAGAATAAAATGTTAGTGTGCAGTCACTCGCAAATGATGTTCGGTTATGTTTGTTTGTGGCAAAAAATTTGGGCCTAGCTTTGAGCTCAAGGCATTATAAATTTGAGTATTGCATACCAGTAACCAGAAAAATGTGAACGCGTTTCTACTTTACCCATTTGCTCACCTTACTATACTACAAAAGTGTGCGCTAAATCTCCATGTAGGCACGTGTTAATGTTTGAGCTCTCAAGTGCACTTACAGATGCTATCAATATTTTATGCTGCTAGGATAGCAATATCATGACCTTGATCAGTACGGTCTGTAACTGTGCACTGCTGTCCTTGATAAGGAGGACTCTTTGAACATGACCCTGTGTACTGCATAGCCTCCTGGAAACCAGCAATGTAAACACTTGTTTGTAAGCAAATACAAGCACAGATGAAGACACACAAACCTTTTCCTCGGAAGGCAGGAATCGCAGGTCCACAACTGGCGTAAGAGATGGCCTCCCGTGGGCGCACTGGAAAGGCAGTCTACATTTGGACAGAGCTTTCAGAATCTTGACGCACTCGTTTTTCTCCAGCACACTGCCAAACCTAATGGCACCTGCAGAGAGCAACCACCCAAATCCTGTAAACCACTGCAAAGGTGGCTTTCACGCATAACACTCCCAAGCGCAGCTCATGCCTCAATTGATGGTTGATAAGTGTTTCCATTACCGTGGCATGCCTGAGAGCTGAGGACGTCCATCAAGAACTTCGGCAAAGCGATGGCGCTATGCCGTGTGCCCAGCAGTGTGTCCGTGTGGTCTCGGACAAGCTCCTGCAGGTGGAAAGGTGAGATGACAAACACACAAAGTGCTGGGGAAGTTCTTTTCACATTTTTCAGCAAATGTTTTCTGTTTGCGGCACTCGAAAGTGCAGCACATGCATGCATACAAACATGAAACACTCCAGAGCGGCTTGTGATGATGATGTTGACCGCGACGAGTACTTCACTTCTATCTATGAGCACAGTAACAACATGACAAAGTTTAGTCGCTTAGTAGACTAGTTTCTCCAGCTACATCACCACGCCGCAGCTGCTACAAAAGCTTTTTTGCATTGGAGTCTTTCAGGAGAAATCCTGAATGGAAACCGAGATCGGAAGCACCTTATTTGATGAGTGCCGGATTCCTCTGTTCGCTTCCGCACATTCTCATGGAAGGGCAAAAAATAAGACCGAACTTTCTAGACACATCAACCGAACATTCTAGACACATCACAGCACGTGCAATAAGGCCAGCACAGGTGGAAGACCACTGGTAAACCCTACAATGCAGCTATTCTTGTCGCTCAACTGGAGGCTGATGCACAGCAAAGCACTGCAGTGAAGCTTTTGAGAGCTACTAGCACTACAGCCCTTACAGACACCGCATCAGTCGGACCTTTTAACAGACGATATTACACAAATTTTCCCCAAACCTCTGGCAGAATTAAAGCACAATACATGGAATTTTACGTTGGGCATCTGTGCTTTATGACGAACAGTTTCCTATGACAACTGCACTGTTGTCTCATCATCTTTCCTCACTGGCTAGCTGTTGTGCATTTTCCAGCCAAGCAACGCCTCCATAAAGAGAAGTTTCACGATGCTTGCTGCAGAATTTTGCCTGTTACTCGCTTGCAATAATGTTCGGTGCTAACGCAACTCTGCCTGTAAATGAACTCATCATTGTCCACTGCAGAGCAAAGGCCTCTCCCGTATCTCTCCAATTAGCCTTGTCCTGAGCCAGCTACGCCTACCTCATCCCTGCAGACATCCTAAGCTCATTTGCCCACCTGATTCTCCGACGCCCCCTGCTACGCTTGCACTCGCTTGGAATCCACTCCGATACCAAGGGACCAATGGTTATCCTGCCTTCGCATTGCATGCTCTGCCCATGCTCATTTCTTACTCTTGATTTCAGCTAGGATACCGGTAATGTGTTTCTTCCCTGACCCATTAACTTAAAGTAAATCAGCTGTCCAAGGCTTTTTACTAGGAACACAGAATGCACAAAAATGGAAACGGAAAAGAATTAATCACTGACCTCCAAGCGAGACGCAAGAGTGGACGGTCTGCCAGCCCGCTGTTCACCTTCGTCTCTCTCCAGAAGGCAGACTGGCAGGCGTGTGAACGACAGGCTACAGTCGTGCACGGTGTAGTGGATACCCAACCTGCGCATTTCCTTCTCGCATAACGCTGCTCGTCGCAGGGTGTTGGGTTCCAGAGCCACGGTCAGCTCGGTCTTCAGGCTCGAGGATCGAACACACTTTGCTTGACCCCTTGCTTCATACTGGTCTGGTGCAGTCAAGGAGACAGACAATGCAGGCACTTTGAGAATAGTATGTCAGTGATAATGTCAGCTGGAGGAGTAGATTAACTGCGTGCAATGATGCCTACAAGTCAAGTTACCAGCATTCCTTTGCCTTGAACAGAAATTGCAAGGCTGACAGTTGCAACGCCACCCCAAAGCAGAACAGTGACCAACAAAAAGCTGCTTTACAAGGCATTAGTTGAAAAATACAGCACCAGCAATATAAAAAAAATGGCTGAGGCTTAACTTGGTTAAGCCTGGAGAATGCAAAGCATCATCGTGTCGCGTAATTTGGAGGCGCACAACCACAGCGACGGCGCGAGGTGGGCCCCCGTTTCTCCACTGCTGTGACGTCAACAAGTCACGTGGTGTGACGTCATGTATCACGTGATTTGGAGGCGCATAACCACGGTGAAGGGCTGAAGTGGTAGCTAAAGTAGTATGCTTCGCATAAAAGTACATGCTTGGTGTGACAGCAACAGATGTAAGTGGTGGCAAAATATAGTCTCTTAAAATGGTTCAACCTGCAAAGAGATAGTTAGCTCTAATTCTTACTTACTTTCTAAAAGCCACTCAAGCCGAACCCTCTCGTGCGCTGCGTGTTGGTCAAAAAGCACCACCAAGCTTTCTTCTGGAAAGAGAATGAAAATTTGACATTCATTCAAATTAACAAGAGCCTTTTTATAGTGTGGAGTACTTGTAAAGAGATCCTCACCCTGTACAACTCCGTTGTGAGAAACGGGCATGAGGCAGGCGATGAACTTCGCATCCACCTGGCCTATAACCTGAAAGCAACCACAATGGAAGGGCATGCATTGTGCATGGAAATAAGCATGCCTGTAGCAACAACATACAAGCTGCAAAATGTTCCGCAGGTACCTTGACGTGGGCCAGCATTTCCTTTGAGAACTTGTACAACTGCGTGATCTTGTACAGTGCACCTGTACGATTCTCCTTGGACAGCAATCCACCATCCGCAACGTCCTTCGTGCCAAAGAAACAAATTCATCAACACAAATTCAAGATGTGTAAACTACACGAAAAGCCCAACATTTAAACTGCTCGCGTGTTCTGAAGCTTACCTGGCCAGTGTTGCAGGCAAACACGGGGTTGTTCCACACACGAACCATGTCTGCAACGTCCGCTTGCTCAGGATCTTTGTAGCAGGTAGAAGAAAAAAGAATCGAAAGAAAAACTAAAACACTCTATTGAAGTAGTTAATGCTGCCTGAAATAATTTTCTGCATTGTGAAGAACACAGAAGCAAATTTCCAAAAAGCACTGTGAACAATTTCCTGCTCGAATTTTCAATCGACGATTAAACTAGATCAAATATACTGCTTTGTTTCAAGGATTTGCATGCCTCACCCTTACATAAATACATAAAACCCGAGGCATAGCTACTACATTGACGTTTGGAACGTGCTACAGGCATTATATGCAAAAGGGTGTGTCTCTAAATGTGTTATTGAGTTTTCCGTACTTCTGCATGACAAAGGATTCCAAATTTTAAGAACAGGTGGATGATGCACATCTGTCTTTACTGGTCTTCTGTACACTATCTGTACTTAAGCTCTCGATGTGTCCTTGGATAAGAACATTAGCACTAGTACCATCAGCCGCCGCGGTGGCTCAGTGGCTATGGTGCTCGGCTGCTGACCCGAAAGACGCGGGTTCGATCCCGGCCGCGGCGGCTAGAATTTCTTTGGAGGAGAAATTCTAGAGGCCCGTGTACTGTACGATGTCAGTGCACGTTAAAGAACCCCAGGTGGTCGAAATATCCGGAGCCCTCCACTACGGCATCTCTCATAGCCTTAGTCGCTTTGGGACGTTAAACCCCATAAACTAAACATAAACTAAACTAGTACCATCACTTCCTTGTTGTTGTCTCCTTTTTGCACTGCTAAAGAATTATTTCAGTCGGTGCCAAAAGCAATTCAGGTGTCTAATTAACTACAGCTGCAGCTGTAAGGAATTACTTACATCTCTGGTCACTGGGACAGCAAGTGCTGCAGTGTTTGGCAGTTCATAGACTGTGATATCACACAGCCTGTTGTGAAACACGGGCATGTTAATCATTGCTACACATGCCACAGCCACAGCTTCTCTTAGTTCAACATGAATGAAAAACTGAATGCAAGAGGTTTTGTCCTCACTTTACTATTTTGTCTTCCATTACTGTGGAAACAGTAAAATTGCCACATAGTGAAAACACGTCTGGGTGGCCAAAGCCTCCACAGCAGCAGCAGCACCCACTAGCCACCTTCCCACTGCACACTCCTCCTAGGGAGCTGCCCGACCACCCACCTCCACCATCGATCCACCTCCTCACTCCACCCTCCATAAAAATTCCGTTGCGTGCGTGAAGGCTCAGCGTAGAGTAAAAGCATCAAAGTAATCGATGAGGGCAAATCTAACTGCTTCCACAGAAATGTAGCAAGAAATGTCTGATTGTCTCGTAATTTTATAATTAGACATGGTGAAAATGACCTCTTTGGGCAAATTTTTGATGCTTGGAACAGCATGGCTTTGCCCTCCATTTGAGACTGCTACTAATTTAAACTGCCCATCTTGGAACACGTAAAGCATCGCCTGCATTATCTATACCTGGTGTACATCCAAATCTTGTTCGCTCGTCTTGCGGTCTTGGCAAGAACTGAGGTACAGATGGAGCAGGAGCCAGGAGAGAAGTTCTCAGTGGAGTGACGTTCAGAGGCTCTTCCACTGCTTCGAATAACAGAGTGTAAGCATGAAAAACTAAGACACTGCAAATAGCTAACAACACTGCCTCTTACCAGGAGTGTCTGGTTCGAGGCAAACAGGTGGCAAGGCGAAGCAGGAGTTTCCAGAAGTCATGTTGATGAACACTTTCGACCCTGTCATAGGATCTATACATGACGCCCAGTCACCAGGGTACAACTCAACGGTGGCAGCATTATCATCCACACTGCCTGGTCCATCAACAATGCCAGGCTGGTCCTCCATATCAACACAGGTGCCTTCTATGGGATCACTAACTTGCTGCGGTACAGTAGAAATGTCAACTGCATCAGATCCTCCACGACTGTTACCCGACTGCTGCAGCTGACTCTCCCCTGGCGACGGCTGTGTGAGACCACCAAGTTCGTATTCAGCAATCTCGGTGCTCCAAGAGCTATTATTTCCTACAAAAGGTTGTGCTACATTGGCAACAGGCGATGTCCTTGAAAGCGTTGCTTGCAACGGTGTGACACTTTGCAGGCTTCTGGAGAAAGGGCTGCTCTTGACGTCCTTATGATCAACACGTGGACTGTTGTCCTGAGTCAACTTCAGTTGGCTGAGTGAAAAGTATCCCCTGACAGTGCTTGGAACAGGCCCGTCTTTTGGACTGCTGCTGACAGAGTTTGATATCGGGGCTGGCATTGCATGATCAGGCTCGTCTTCGCTCATCATACTGGGAGAAGATCTCTCACTGGAGCTTGTGATGTCTACTCCTACGACCGAATTGCTCTGTGAAGCTATCTCTGCGACCTCTGTGGTATCAAGCTGGTCATTAGTTTCAATGTTCAGAGCAAAGGGCTGTGTACTTTCCACAAACCCTACCGCTTCTTTGCTTTGACCTTCAGGTGTACCACAAGATTCAGTGTTTTGCACGCATGTAGAAGGCACTGATAACGTCGTTCCTGACATGGACCCTTCTATACAACTTCCTGAACTCGCAACCACGCGGTTACTCCCTTTGCCTTGATGTTCGGGGGTAGTAAAAGATTCCGCACACTGTACGCCTGTGAAAGGCAATGGTAATGACGGTTCATGTGCTAACTCTTCTGTCTGGCAGACCAAGTGTTCTGACTCATGCAGGGTTTTTTGTTGACCATGGTGAAATGTTGGCTGAGCAAGTCTAGGCACCTTGCTAGACGCAACATTGGCATGATGCACAGGGCAGGGTTTCCTCACCTGTAAACACATACATCTATTGCCTGCTGTTTTTATAAATGATTCACTTGTTGGACAGTAGCGGACCAGTTTTGAGCAGCTGCCCTCTTCTGGTGATGGTATGTTTGAACCAGAAAAGTAAGAGGATTTATCATAGACGTATGTACTCATGGCCTCGGCAGGAGGAGGACATGCCTTCATTCTTCTACGTAGCTTTCTAGCCAGAGGTGTCGGCTGGGCAAAGACAGTGTGCCGCTGTGGTACCCGAGAATCACTAATTTCACTTGTATGATACGCATGACATGGCCCTTTACTCAAAATGACAGGCACTGAATTATCACGCGTGGAAGCGCTATCATTGGTTATTACTGAACAGTCCTCACTACGCTGCTTTCTGTTGGAATCGCTGTAGGTTGAAGGTTTTGCTTGGATTTCGCTTGGACGATGGCTGTGACACGGTGCTTTATTCAATACGACAGGCACTGAATTGTTGGGAACACTGTCACCAGTTCCTTCTAAACTGTCCTCGGTATGTTGCCTTCTACTGGATCTTTCACTGGAGGTTGAAGGTTCTGTGACTGGCTCTGTAGGCTTTTCCAAACCATGAACCACAGGTGCATCTTTTCCTGCACATGGCGTTTGCTCTAACGTGTGTGAAGTCGGCGTCTTAGGGCAGCTAGGTTTTTCATGAATGAGCTGCTGTGGTTTGTTCACTTGCTCTGATGGTACTACAGGTTTCGTCTTTTTCAGATTAGTTTGTTGACGATGAGTGTGTTTGAGTACAGTGTGACCCTTGTGTACATGATGTAGTGCTGCATTAGAACTATTTTTCTGTTTAGGGCATGTCTCTCTGGCCTGGCCTCGCCGCAAGAACCTAAATTTTTGGCTGATGTCAACAAGTGCGTCCTTATTGTGCACGCAGAGTCTGGACCTCTTATTTGCAGAAAGGGAGAAAGAAGGTGGCAAGGCAATTGCAACTTTTGCATTGCGGGCTCCTCTATCGCAGTCTTGTGACAAGCTCGCCTTTCCATTCACACCCTGCACTAGTGGCTCCTCCCCATGTGCTGGCAATCTCTTATCGGTGGAACGCTCTGGAGAAGTGGAGACCTGTTCCGCGTTGCACTGCTCCTCAACAGATACTGTAGCATCATGGGGCCCTTTTCTGCATACTTTCATTGAAACCAGGGCATTTGGGACTTCTTCGACATTGATGTTTACATCTGTTCTTGCTAATGTCTCGCATTCCGGTGATGTCTTCTGTGAGAAAACCAACTCGCCACTGATTACAAAGTTGTGGTTTATCACCCCGTGCTCACGTAAAAAGTCATTTAACAGCTGCTCGAACATCTTGGTCACTTTGTCCCAATCAGTAAACTCCACAAAAGTTTTCTGTGGTTCGTATGTGATGTCAAAAGTTCTTGAGGAACAGTTTACAAAAATTACAAACACAGGCTGTTTGTTTCTCTGTTTGCTTGGGCTTCCAGGAAGCTGTGTGGGCTTTGTTTGAAAGCCGAGCACATATTTTTTGATGACGTTATGAACAAGCTTGTGGATTCGAGTTTTAAGCAAAAGGCGCTTGTTAAGGTACACAAACTGAAGCTGTTTTGTTGTGTGTCCTTCAAGGCTGATGTATGCTTCTAGAGCAAACCTTTTCTTCTTCAAGGAAGTTTGCTTTAGTGTCGCCGCTTTTCGAGCCCCGAATAACTGAGCAAAAATATCAAGCACAGAATTCGTCTTGTGTGTCTGAAAATGCTTTTCGCCGGTGACATCATTGCGCAATGTGAACGACACCTCTGGATGACTCAGAGCGATGCCTTCAAGGTGCTGGAGGCAGAACTCGAAGTCGATTGCTTCGGAAACACTCCCTCTTCTCACAGGCAAATTGTACATGAAATCTAAAACTGTGACCGTAGTTCCGACGCTAGGTCTGTTAGTGGCGGACGCTGCAAGATCTCGAAGTTTGCCTCGGGCAAACGTTTTGCACCACGATTGAGCACAGGTGGACGACTTGGACTCAATCTGCACAAGTCCGGACATTTCCACAATGCTCGAAATAGCTTCCCCGCGGTATCCATAATACTTTGGGTTGTCTAAATCGCTAAGAGTTCTACATTTGCTAGTGCAGTACCTGCAAACAGAAATGGAAAAGAACAGATGAAGAATGACCTACATTGCTTGCCAAAAGCATGCACAGAACAGGAACTTGGGTCATGCAATGCTTACCTTTCTCCACAATTTTCCAGCTGATCTCTCGGCATTCCGTGGCCATTATCGACGACTTGAACTTTATGGTAATGCATATTTAGACGAACGGCGATGCATGTTGCACCAGCGTCTAATGCATTGAGGACAAGTTCCTCCATACAATGCGCCAGGCTCACAACCGCCACTCCTGATCTGAGCTTGTGGATAACTTCCGCAGGCAGGGTTTTCAGCTCCATGCTGTAGCGCTCGGAGAAGAGTGACGTTCCTTACAAACGCACTTAAACACACTTATCACGAAATCTTGAGACTTGCCGTGGTCGAGCTGAAAGTCTTTCGTGACGAAGGAACGCGGTAAGCACGAAGCATATACACATCCATACGCGCGGCATTTAATGCCATGAGTGAAACTTTACACGTAAATGAACTAATGGTTTTTCACACGCACACCTTTCAAACGCTAAACTTGCACAGGCTAATCCATGCCATTTTCCATGCCATGCGCGCCGTTTTGTTTACATCGAGAGGCGCCATCTGCAACGCATGATTTCACGTACCCTCATTAGAGGGCGCCACCGACTAACGTTGGCACATGCGCAGAAGAAAAGTTGGTTCAACTGAAGCGTCACCTAGCGTGGAAACTAGACATCAGTTGCACATGGCGGCTTTCGCGTGTCGTGTGCTCTGTATGTGCGGGTGAAAATCGATAGTGTACTTTCGCTGCACTCCGCTGCGGATACGTCGAGCCTGCAAATATAGGTATGTAGAACACTTTTCTTATATTGGACGTCGCACAATTTGCGCTTAATTTGTTTGCATTACGGTTATTCGGCGATGCGAGCCGTTCGAGGTGAGTGACATGTCAAGCGCCTTGGAGGGCTTTGTTGGCGGCAGACTGATCAGCGAATGCAGCAAACGCATTCGGACTTGTTCTCTGCTGTATCATCATTTGTATCGCATGTCTGCGCCTATGCCGTGGCCAGTGCAAACTGTAATGAACCGCGATTCTGCAGCAGCTGCTTGCAAAGCGATCGGCTGGTTGCAAAGCGTCGGCGACGCGTTCGAAATCGCAGCACACGACGCGTCTGCATGTAATATCCAGCTCGCACACCATCGCCGCCTGCACTGCTGCGAGCGTTTTCGTACCCAAGGTCAGTGGACCATCTGCAGACCGCCGTGTCACTGCGAGAACAGTTTTTTATTACTGTCTATTGACAGTGCCGAAGAGCTTTGGATACGTCTCGACGCTAGCGAAACTAATAATCGTCTCGCGTGATGTACGGTCGTGAGGAAGCGCGACTCGTCTGCATTGTCTTGTTTTTTTCTTGCGGCCTGTCGAGAAATTACCGTTGCGTTCGGCATCCGAGGAAGAGACGTCGCCGGGACTGTACATAGCACGGTTAGGAGCCACTCCCGCTGTGCGGGTCTTCCGTTCCAGCGACACAAATTAGCGGAGGTCGGCCGGCCCGCCGGCCGGCTTTGGCGGCCGCGCTGTGAGAGCGCCAAGACGATTGCTGGGCGGGCGCCGTGCACCGTCTCTCTCGGGTCCGCAGCGCTAATCTGTGCTCGTCTCAGGTGCGCCCCTTTTTTCGTGTTCGAATCTTTCCGGCTTCCGAAGTTACGTGGTCTGACCTACTCCCCAGGGAAATGCAAGCGGGCCAAATGAATCAAGCCTGCTCGAGCGTGCTTATAGGAAATGCACGCTGCCGCCGTGCCTCGTCTCGCCCTCTCCTGAAACAGTCTGTGGCCCCGACACGGCGATGAGTAACGAGAAACAAAGGCCACAACCCGCGGGCAACGCGAAAAAACACTCGAGCGTGTCACGCGTAGAGGAAGGAACACTCGACGCATGCACTAGGCGGGCTTGTTGGGGAATAAGCGACAGTGGATTTTAGTAAAGGACGCTGCTCAAGCCTCCGCGCTGCGACCTTACGCCGTTTCTCGAGGAAGTTTTGTCTTTGCCTGCGGAGGCGCGTTGACCAGCATTACACCAAGCGCTTTCGTTTCGCTGAAAATGGTCTGGACGACAATTCTTCCAGGTGTCGAGGAAAAGTGTACAGCGAGCTGGTTTTGGCAAGCGGTTAGCCCGTGGTTTGCAAGAAACCAAATGCTCGTGATTATCGTTTGCTATCGTTTTTGAAGAAAACTAGTTTCGCCCGTTTCAGATTGGCGCGCGATTTGTTCGCCGTAGGTTTAATTTGTTGAGAACGAAGGCTGGGCGCCTCGTGCTTCGAAGATGGCACGAAACAGCGGCAGCTTTCCACGCGGGAGATTTGTGAGCGCTTGCGGTACTGTCACGGCTGCGAGTAATAGCGAACGGACGTGTTATGAGCCGAGTTACCAGCTGCATTGCCATGTGTTTTCACCGTAGAGACGCGTCTGTCGCAGTTGGCGCCGTGAAGAATAATGCGATGGAGCGAAAAAATGACTGCCGCGAACTGCGCTTTTCGTGAAACACATTCTCGTTTTTTAACGTTGTTGTACGTGCTGCTTTTAGTACGGTCTGTGCAGCTGGCGTGCTCTAGGTTGCTCTTGTCAGCCACGCATTCAGCGACCTTGCAGAGACCTTTTGATATCATTATATTTCGCTAAACCTCGGTCAGTTTGAGAAAATTAGGACAACTTAAGTTGTTTAGTAGTAAGCAGGGTTCGACACAGAAAGAGTTTGCGTCACTCTTATTGTGCGCAGTGTGGTTTCTAGCTGTTTGTTTTGGTAATATCGCTCTGAACGTGTTCGATAATTTTCGAAAAGTTCGATTTGTTAAGACCGCTGGCGTCGGTGAAAATGGTCATCCTGCCCATCCCGCAGCATAGACACATCGAAGGAGGCCGCACAATGGGAATGGTCGTTTCGGCACACCTTTATCTCGAACCGCTACCGTCGGACACTTGCTGCATATACTTAACCTGCAGATAGGAGCAGCACAGCGGACGTTTGCTAGCGCAGTAGCCGGTACGATGCGTAAAAGTGGGAACGGCTTCCGTACCTGGCCACTGCGCACGCGCAGAAAGTGCCCGGCTGTTCCGGTACACGCCTGCTCTACCTAGGCCACCTAGGCTACGCTAAAGCTCTCCACTAGGGTCGGTAATGATGGCGTAATGAGGGTGCCGGCAACTGCGCATGCGTGCGGAACATCTGAACGGTATCGGTCCACAGTAACGCTATAAGCTGAAGCGGTTCCAACGGTAACTTGCAGAGAGCAAAGCAGGCCGGCGGGTTGCGGAAGTTTGTCATCGAAAACTGCATTTGTTATCGGTTGTTGGTCCTTGGACGGGTTACACCGAAACACTCGAATTTGTCCCTGCGAGCGTCCCCAAGGTGTTGATGTTCCGGAATCGTCTCCGCGTTGCGCAAGGATGCTCCCAGCGCACGCGTCGTTTTTCTTGGCGAATGCTGTGACGCTTCCCTGTATTCGATGTCGCCTCGAAGCTAGCTGGTGGAAAGCGGCGCCGATCTGTAGTTATTCTTCCTCGGCGTTGATTAGGATTCGTTCCCACGAGTCGCCCGCGTGCCACGAAGCCGCCTTTGGCTTTCGAAGCGGAGGAAGGAAGCCCTTGGCATTTCTCATGAAAGGTGTACGTGGTTACGCTCGTTACGCCTGCTCGGTGTGCGACCTTTCGCCGCGTTCTTCCCTGCAGCGTTTTTTGTGTTTGCTTGGTCGTTTTTTTTTTCTTTTTGTGGTCGCTACTCGGTTCTCCAACGATGAAAGGGCAGTGGAATGTCACGGCCTCTCCAGGAAATACCACAAAAATTAAAAGTCGGAGTGTTTCGGCGGCGGCGGAGGAGGAGAAAGCTGACGGGGTCTATGGAGGAAGTGATGGCAAGGGTATTCGAAGGCCGAACAGGAGAATAAAAAACAAATAAATGTCTGGTGCGCCCCCCCCCCCCCCCCCCTTCCCCTTCGATCATGTGGAGCACGGCTTCCGATCTCGACGGTGGTGGCATTTCGGGCGCCTCCTCTTAGCGCAGCGCAGTTCACTTTTGTTCGCGCCTCTGCGAAGTATTTGTAAAGGGCGGCGGGCGTCGCTGTTTCATTGTTCACACTATGCATGTTTATTAGTTTTGCTCTTTTTGTGCGCGCCGTGTTTTGGTGACACGGTTCTCCGGTTTGCTTGTTTGTTTTTTTAGCTTCATTAGGCTGTGACCTTCGTCTCGGTTTAAAACCGCCACGTGTATGTACTACGCTGCGCGTCTGTGAAGTATTGCAGTCGAACCTCGTTATAACGAAACGGTTTGTAATGAAATAATGGATACATCGAAGGAACGAAGATTCTCCTTGTAAGCTCGGTCCACACCGGGCTATAACGAAGCTACAGCAATAACGATGTAATTGCCGAACCCATTCAGCTTCGTTATAACGAGGTTCAGCTGTACAGTACGGTCCACTGTTAAAGGGAACATGCGATCGCGTGGCCTCCGCACTTCGCGGCGCGCTGCCGCCGAGAACTTGTGGGAATTGTCGGCACAAGACGTATGCGCAGCGGCTGGTCTTTCCACGCATATGCCTCATGCTGCATATTCTCGCCGCATCTAGGCAGCAGGGCTTCGTGAAGCGCGGAGGCCACGCGATCGCATGTTCCCTTTAACAATGGACCGTACTGTACATCGGTGCAGGTTACACATACATTGGAAGTGAACGAGTTTCGACTTGTGTCGCATGCGATCAGTTAGCTGGGAAGGCGCAGAAACTTTCGGCTGCGCTCCAGAGCGACGGAGCAATTCTAGAGATGTATAAAGTTGTCTCTAAGTGGTCCTTGAAAGGGGCACTGAGGGCAGCTTGATCCATTTTTAGTTCCTGAAATCGATTGTGTAGCTCTCTCTGGCTATTCTGAGAGTCGCAAAAATTGATTTTTTGTTTGCTACATCTGAATTCAAACTCGTGACGTCAAGACGAAAAGGACTCCGTGATCACTGTTTGCAAGTGAATTACTTAATGTAGCCTCAAAGATGCGCGCGAAAAAGGGAATGTCGACGTCACCACAGCTTGCTTGCGAAAACAGTCGTTGGCGGCGCTGCATGTATTTCATTTAATTTTTTTGTTTACTTCTCCTAGCTTATGAAAGCATAGTTTTGTTTAAAAGTAGCCTATTCGTCATTAAAAGACGGTTAGTTATCGATACAGGCCAATCTCAATTTATACCGAGTGTTCCCTTTGATCCTGTTACCTTTTAACCTCTGGCGCATCCGAGACATTGTGGGAACGCGGCTCAAAACACGGAAAAGTGGGACGCCGACCGGACTTTCAGTTTTAGTTAGGTTATACGGGAAGTGTATGAAACCACCTGTGTGAATTCACGAGTTCCATGTATCCGAAGTCAAACACGCGCACGGCCTTGAATGTCGGCACGCATAAGCCGCGACCGAAGGAAAACGCGTCTTTCCACAAGAAGTGAACAAAGAGAAGACCTGGTTAACATATTATGTCTGCGCTTAGCTTTAGAATGAATGAGCGGTGCTTTGTGGCGCGTTTTCAAAATGCAGACTTGGGTGCCGGCTTGCCCCATCTGGCCGCATCGCAGCATTTCATTAGACGCAGTCTTTCTCTCTCCCCCATCTCCTCGCTGTGCTAGAAGGGCTTCCTTCCCACCCTGTGTGGACGATCTCGCCCAAGGCACCGTTCGCATCCCGATGATGCGAACCCGCTGGCTGGCCAAACCGCGTGCCGACGTGGTGTGCGTGTCCCGGTGTGTCCGCGGAGAATTCGCCTCACGTAGTACGTCGCCAGCAGGTTCTTGTCTTCTCCTCTCGGGGCATAACGGATTAAGCGTGCTGCTTCTCTGTTGTGCGCGCTGCCCCGGCGTTCACTGGTCCCTTCTCATGCGGACGAGTTTCCTCGATGCCTTCTCTCTTTGGGTTTTCTGCTGCCTCCGATTCCGTCGTGACCCCCAGTTGGATTGAAATACTGGGCTCCGAACCCACCTTGGTGATGATGATATTGTGGCATAGCCCGTTGTAGCGGGCGGGCGCAGAATATGTGGCGCCCTCTGGGGGACGAGTGGAGAAAAATTCGTCTGCTCCTGGTTGGAAACTAATGCACGTGCTACGAAGTGGCAAGCGTGTGATGATGATGATGCTTGACAGCTGCCGCCATCTGTCGCATGCGCCTGTCACTAACATGAGCTGCGCATGCGCAGTAGAAGCCGGCTGTTTGTTTTCAACCAGTGAAGCTGGAGAGGCGCGTATCCGCTGGATGGCCATGCGAAAAAGGCGGATTGTGACAATCAGCTGTGTAGGTTCTTTCGCAAGACTTGCACGCTGTTTTGAAAACGTCCGAAGCGATTCCGAGCTCGCTTCTGTTTCTCGTGCTCATTGTTACCGCGTCGATAATGTTCCCGTGCGGGTTTTCCCGTGATCGAAGGCAAATAGGCGGCTTGTTTTGGCTACGTCTGTATCTTTTGGTTGGAGTGGAAAGCAAGAAAATGGCATGTGTCGTGCGATTGTAATCGTGTTCCAGGTTCGTTGCACGGCATTTACTGGTCACGGCGGCTGGGCGTGCTTGTCTACTACCGCTGAAAGCGAGGTCGTCGGTTCGATTCCCGACGATGCAGTGGGGCGTCGGCCTCTACGTAATGGCGGAGCTCTCGTTTGCTGGCGCTTCCGCGGTCGCAAAACCCACCCACAGACAGCGCTACTAGTCGTTTAAAAGAAGTGTCGTGAGTCGATATTGTCATCATGAGGATGGTACACAGAATCATTAATGCGAGAGCATTATATGGCTTTGTCGCGTCAGCAAAAAGTGTCCGCAATTTTGTCCGCACAATTACGTCGTTCTCTGAAGATAAATGTGTGCGAAAGTGTGATTGGGACAGATAGTGTGTGATGAAATGTTGCCGTGGAAAAATTTGGTTATGAAGTTGAATTAGTGAATTTTTTAAACGCGAAAAGAACGTGAAAATATGCACTTAGATGTCAAAATAGCCATAGACGTCGATACAACACACGGACGTCAGAACAGCCACGGACGTCGATATAGTATGCGGACGTTTTGCTTTCGCATTGCTCCAATGCGGGTCACCGCAGTGATCTCAAAATTTGTTTGTTTGAAAAAAAAAAAAAAGCCTTCATCAACATCGTTCACATTAAATTTGCCCTTACGGTGTGTGTGTGTGTGTGTGTGTGTGTGTGTGTGTGTGTGTGTGTGTGTGTGCGCGCCTGCACGTTATGTACTCACCGTACAGTTTAATAAATCTAGGCATCTGCGAATAAATCAGTTGCTTCTGCCCGTCGCAGTGTTGCTCACAGCGGCATGCATTTCAAATACCCACGCCCCTATACGCCGCTGATCGGACGTAATTGCGTCTTCATGAATTCGCATGCCCGTCATCGTGCAGTAAACACAGCAGGTGGCGAGCCCCCGCCGCTGTTTTGCGAGGATATCGTTTCACAGCGGTTACGTAACTTCGAGCCGTTGCACTTGTCTCGTTGTGGCTGCAAAATGGTTGTGTTCGCGCTGTACTATTCTGCACAACTCCTCGGGCGCGTTGCTGGAGGATTGCTAAGCGCTGCTTTATAGCGAAATCTGTTGGAACAGATGTGGCTTGCGTTATTTATTTTTTACGTCATTTGGACTAGAGTACTTTTCTTTTTTGTTGTGAAATGAAGGCGCTCCCTTTCTCGTGTACACAAAAATTTTGCGGGATGCGCGTGTGCGGGAAGAATCATTTCCGACGCAGTGACGTACGCCAATCGCCTGAATCGTCTGAAGGTGTGCGGGAACGGGCACGCCCCATCACCTGATAACATTACCGGCGGCTGGGTCGCGAGGCAACGCAGCAATTTTTTTTCCCCGAGAACACGCATCGCTCCATCGTAAAAAACCAGCGCTAAAGAACACGGACAGAGGACAAGGTGGAACAGACTGACGGCGCTGAACTTACAACCGAATTTTATTCATACGTACGCAGTCAGTTTATACACTTACACAAACATGCGCAAAGGTGTCATGTCAAACCTAGTTACACTGTCGCCACTCACATGCGTAAAACTAGAGCAAACAAAGAAACAGCAATCATCCATCCAATTAAGGCACGTGTGTCATTACCTCACCCTCCCTACCCAGAATGAAGCAAGCTCATTTCCCTCCCTGACAAGCTTATCGAGGATTTGCTTACGCATCCCTCGCCCTTCCTGATGATGTGGAATGCTTCCGCGATCTCCCTCGTGCGCTGATCATGATGCACAAACAACACTTCCGTGTCAACAAAATACGGAACACAATCACACGTGAGGCAGTGTTGCGCTACATTTCTATTATCTTTGCTGCTGACTGAATTGGCGTGTTCTGTGAGGCGAATGTTGATACACGCATCGCGTAATGAACTTTTGAGGCCGATAGTACATCTTCCTTTTTTTTTTTTTATCCGCCGTGTGGTGATTCCGTGGATGTGGCTTTCGGAAGTCGGGCCTAAGGTTGCGGATTTCGTTTCAGGTCGAGGACGCCACGCGGTCGAGATTAACTTCGTGCCCTCCACTGCGGCATGACTTAGTTAACTTCTGTAGAATCGATTCGGCAGGCGAAACCCATCTCTCAATATTTTTGTTCTCACTTTGAATGCGTTTTTTGGATGCCGTTGCGTTGCTCTTTTCACGGTTGAAAACGGAAGTCGTTTCTTGAACGTAAGCCTGCTAATTTTCGTTGGTCTCGATCTGATTGCGCGATTTGGTGAGGACTTAGTAATCTTCTCAGCTCCAGTGCAACTTTAACATCTCCCTATTACCCTCGGTGCTGTGAACTGGCCGCTTGGGCAGTTCTGTTTTGTTGGGAGCTCGTGCGTGCATTCGCCGTTCAAGGTCACGGGTCACTGCGCCCTCGAAACCGCGGTGCGGCGTCGGCAACAACCGCGTTTAGAGGCAGCTGCTGCGCGCTCTCCTGCCGCATGCAGGTGCAGACAGAACTCTGGCGCGAGCTCTTTTCTGACTCGCTGAATGATGACGGGAGGTGCGAGCGCCATTGTTGGGCGCGCCCGATCATTAGAATTCTGCACCACGTGCCTCTTCTCCTCTCTCTCCCTGTGCCCTCTCCTCTCGGTGTTCTATCCCACCTTCTCCATCCACAGCCTCCTTCCTCCCTTCCTCCTTTGTACCGAGTGCGGGCCCTGGGCTTAACACGCCGTGCTTGCTAGTAGACATGGATTGATCGATGGATGGATGAATGCAGATTGTCTCCCCCACCTCTCCTCTCTCCCCCTGTACCGTCTCCTCTCGATGTTATATCCCACCTTATCCATCCACCGACTCCTTCCTCTCTTCCGCCTCTGTATCGCGCACGGGCTCGGGGCAGTGGACATGGATTGATCGATGGATGGATGAATGCAGATTGTCTCCCCCATTGTGGAATGGGTGTTAGCCGACGTCACATCATCATCATCGTCGCCACCGTCAGCCCAGCTGCAGCCGCTGCAGGATGAGCCTTTTTCCACTGATCTCCAGTTACTGCTGTCTTGAGCGCGAGATTTGCGACTTTGCCCGCAAAGTTTCGGATCCCATCTCCCCATTTGCGTCTCGCATGGGAGGCTTTTTTTCGTGTACCGTTGTGGGACTCCCTCATTTTTCTCCGCAGGTGTCGTAACGTCCTGTAACTTTACTACATGGGCTGCTTTTAAACTGGGGGTACTTCACGGATCTGCGTGACGAGCCGTTCCTCCGATCAAGGGGGCCACAGCGGCCTCGTGTTTACTTTACGCCTATTATAAGTTCTACCCGGAACTAAAAACACCTCAGAGTGCTCTCGCTGCGCCTTGACCGACACCGTTAGCCAGGGGGACGACAGAGGGCGACCCAGTGCGGATCTGAATTCGCGGTCGGGTAGATCCGACTCGGGTGAAAAAGTGGTTCGTTTTACTAAACACGGAAACCGTTGCGGATTCTGCGAGCGCCAGTGGAAACAGCCTGCGACCAGGCGCAGAGAAAGCGATGTGTTTTACAGGTATTCGTGCGACGCTGTTCTGAGTGTCGTGCAAAAGTCGCGCGTTCTAGGAGGTTTGGCCGCGTCCACTAGAAAACTTAAAAATTTGACCAAATTTCGTACGTACGCACGAACAGCGCTGCCGTAAGAGTTATCGTTGTGCTTGTTAACCAACGTGGCACTCTTCAGCAAGATCACTGAACTCATGGGTTGAACGCGTCTGGCTTTCTTGAGTTTTCCTTTGGTTTCTTTGCCCCGCCTTTGGATGCATTCACGTCACTTATTACCTCAGCTCACACTGGACTTTCTGGTGTTGTGTTGAATGCTCGCTGTTGTCCTTTGGATTCCTTCGTTTCCAAAGTACGTATGTGGCTTGCAAATTGGGTGAGAATGCAGCTCTGGTCCCAGCCCTACAGACTCGAGATCAGCCGCGCATGGCCGGGAGGTCTTTCGGGACGGCGAAATTGCACTCGATTTCGTCAGAAGCACGTGTCATGGCGTCTTGCACGGCCCTTGCATGTGTTTAAGCCGCTCCCTTAAACATACGGTGCGAACGAGATGCACCACGAAGTGCCTGTCGGGTTGGATGCGCTGGCTGATAATTATGCGTGAAGGCGCCTCTCAAATCTGGGTATGCAGCACTGATTGTCTGGTGACAACGCTTTCGAAATAAATTGGCGGACATGACAGGAGAAAGAGGAAAAGAAAAGGAACTTCTTTAAAAGTATGTTTTCCGTCTAAATTGTACGTATATGCTACGCCTGTCATTGCGCGGGCCCACTTGACGGTCCTTCAACGGGGGCTTGTGCTTTGCTTTATTTTTTCTCGTAGTTGGTAAAAGTGACTGTCGGGCAGACGCCCACTGCCGCGAGCAGTGCGCTTCGAGTTCCTTATCTCGGTGCGATATTCAATGCAGAAAAGGGGAGAGGACTGTCTGGCCAGGTTTGGATCCAGATAAGCGTCTCTGAAGTGTTCCGACCTTGCGTCTCCTGAAATAGAACTCGAAACACGGGGGCTGATGGAACAAAGGGAAAGCCCGTGTGACCGCGGACCTTTTACTCGTATTCATTTTTTGTTTTTCGACGTTTATTCTGCCCTCCCGTGTCACTGGAATATGTTTCGTATACGAGGCCTGCGTGCGTTTCCCTTATCCGCGATTGAGCCCGCAGTACACCGCAGGCCTTCTGGATTGATTGCTTGTGCCGGGTCCCCAGCTGTACTACCTTTCGGGGGTAACTGCAGCTTACCGCCGTGACTCTGCGGCGTGTTCCCTCACACCTGCCGTCTTCTGTGGCACCGCAGCCGCACTTTGCATCCATGCGGACGTCTATCCTCTCCCGCCTGTCTCCCACCTGTTCTTTATATTTTTTTTCCCAGGAGGCGCGGTTGACGGATCCGTCCACACCGAAATCCCAGTTGCACGCTCTGGTGCGCCTGCCTGATCTTCAGGCTGGGCCTCTCGCGCTAGCTGCCCTCATCATAAATATCTCTATCCCTGCCCCGCACTGAGGGCGAGTGGTTAATGATTTTTTTCTTAAACCTTCTTTTTAGATCAGAGTGAAGATGGAAATTTGTTTTGAGCAAAGGAGAGGCGCAGTAGCTGCCTCAATTCTCCTCGGTGGACACCTCAACATCGCCGTGGGGGAAGGGAGGAAGGTGGGAGCGAAAGAACGAAGAGAGAAGGGTGCCGTATGGAGGGCTCCGGGTAAATTTTGAATACCTTGGGTTCTCTAACGTGCACCGACATCGCATGGTAAGGGTTCGTCTTGCATTTTGCCTCCGTCGAAAACTCGGCCGGAGCGGCCGGGTTTCAACCCGCGTCGTCGGGAAGTGTCTGGAACGGGTTACACATGATGTGACCTTTTTTCTGTTTGGTTTATGAGGGGTTTGACGTCCCAAAGCGACTCATGAGGGACGCCGTAGTGGAGGGCTCTGAAAATTTCGGCCACCTGGGGTTCTTTAACGTGCACTGACACCGCACAGTACATGGGCATCTAGAATTTCGCCTCCATCGAAATTCGACCGCCGCGGCCGGGATCGAACACGCGTCTTTCGGGTCAGCAGCCGAACACCGTAACCGCTGAGCCTCCGCGGCGGCGCCTCAGTACGAGAGAGCTCGCGCAGAAAGGGAGGCGCCTCGCCAGCTCGCACAGCAGACCTACGCGTTATCGGGAGATCCTTCTCGGCGTGTGTCGCGAGATGGGTGACGTGTGTATCTGATAGTCGCCGGACGAGAGTGAAGGGGGGGAGTGACCGGCAGCCGCGGTTTATCGGTCAGTCGTGAGGCGGTCGCGCTCGGAGGAGATACAGGATGTATGCCGACATCACTGCTCGTGCTTCCACGTGAGGCGAGCGGTCCCTTTCGCCGGGATATATGCTCTTTGTTTGTTCAACGTTTAACCGCGTTATCCGGAGCCTCGGGTGTTTCGCGTCGCGCGAGCGGAATCCATTACCGTCGCGCTCTGAAACGGCATTGTAGGATCCATGACTCACCTTTGTGAAGTCTTCTTCTCACCTTTCGGGGCTTTATGGGGCCGTAAGGGCTGTATACTGTACTGCTGAGAAACAAACCCCCTCCCGTTAAAGAACCCCAGGTGGTCGACATTTCCGGAGCCCTCCACTACGGCGTCCCTCATAGCCCGAGTCGCTTTGGGTCGTTAAACCTCATAAACCAACCAACCAACCAACCATCAGCACATGCAATCGGCCCAACGTGTGAAATGTATTGGCAAAGTGTGGTCCGACATAGAGTGACACCATGCATTTCCAATATTGAGCCGATTATACCCGTGCTGCTTGGGATTTCCCCGGATATACCTTTGGCAGAGAGGGTACTTATGTCGGTCTCTCTATAGAGTCACTGGATAAAGCTTGTCCAGCGACTTTGTAGTCACTCTACCCTAGTCTGCGCCTTCCCACGAAGACCAGCGAACTCTGGCAACCGAATTCGAACCGGGGGCGTCACCTCAGATCGTGATACAGAGCGCACAGTCCCCCTCCTTCACGAATCCGTCCAGTCATTCATATATGCTGTACTGCGGCTGCTTGCGTTCCTTCAGTGGCTGCTTAGTGGCAGTCATCGTTGTGTCAATCAATTCGCGAACCAGCTGGCGCTGACCTCGTCGTCGTTTTCTCGAGGATGTGCGGCTGTGTTTCCTTCATTAACGTCCCGGTCCGTTGCGTCATGGACACGCAGGATAATGCACCATGATTGCTGAGCGTCTTTGCTCGAGAGAAAAGGGGGAAATAGTTTTGTGAGGAAAAGTAAACTCTCCATAGACGCCTGAATCCCGTCTCGTGAGGGAAAGGGGTTGAAGGGGAGGGAATGAGAGAAAGCAGGGACGTTGTGGACGGCTGCCGGCTGCGCCGACATTGCACGGCACGCTGGCATTGCAGCATTTCGCCTTCGTGCACCGTCTGAACGGCCGACGGTGCGCGAGCTGTATTGGGCTTGCTCTGTTATCCTCCAGCATCCTAGCTATTCTGAGAGAACTTGGAGGAGAGAAAATCTTGGAAACGAAGGCGCACAGTTGGTCAGGAAACCTTAGCCGAACGTTGCTGCCTTCAGTTGGCACACTTGTCCGGTCGCTGGTTGGCACTGGCGATTGCTATGCGCAGTTCCTCATCTGCGGTGTAGCTGCGCTGGTTATGCTTCGACGCGTGTTAGGAAATACACGAAGGAGGAAACAAGGAACTGTCGGTCATTCATTTATCGACAATGTAATATTTTTCCATGGTTGCCGTACCAGGACAACACGAACCTCTTTATTTCCTTCGACTATGAAGACTTGCAATACCTCGAAGCTTTGTGGGGATGAAACCTTGGGAAAGTTTTTTTTGAAATGTCGCACTCATTGTTTCTGCCGTTTCGCGCGTTTATTTCGAATCTCATGCGGGAGCTTTCCCACTGGTAGCGCATGGCTTCGTCCGTAATAATCGCCGTTGTGGTCAGCCAAGCTACGTGCACGAGCGTACGGAGGCTTCTGTCACCTGTCTCCAGTTAACCTCGTCCTGCTTGGTCGTCTGTGGTCACCCGGCGGCCTCCCTCGTAATCTAATCTCCCCACATGACTGACTCTCTGGTGTTCCCGGCCACGTATACGCTGTTCTTGCTTCGGAATTCATTGATTCATTCATTCGTTAGTTCATTCGTTCTTTCATTAATTCAAAGCGCCCACCGGTCACCTTTTTCTCCGCACTACCCATCCCGGTTTAGTTTCTTCCTCTCCCGTCTTGGTTTTCGCTACGATATCATTAACTCGAGCTAGTTCTCTAATCCACGTCTCAGACGACGCTAACTCGCAATTATCCTTTCGTCGGCCCAGCGTTAACCACGACGACGTCGGCCACGCTCGGCGGGGCTCATCTCGGGAAGCGGCGGTTCCTCGGAGTCTGCCCGTCGCCGCCGCGTTCAGCGACGCGTGAGATTGAGCACGTGCGCGCTTTGATCGCTGCTGCGGCACGTGCTGGTGCATCTGGCGGGAGCTCGCTAGCCTTCCAGCCTCCCTCCCCCCTTCGCGGTCGTCGCCGCCGCCGTTTCCTGGAAACCCGGCCGGCGGCTGCAGTTTCCGACAACGCGGCCTCTCTTTTCGCGCCTCTTTTTTTTCTCCTTCATTTGTTTTTCGCTCGACATCAGCCGGCAAGGCTTTTCTTGCTGCTGTCTGCCGTTCGTGCCCGTAATGCCCTGTACCTCTCTCTCTCTCTCTCTCTCTCTCTCTCTCTCTCTCTCCCTCCACTGCACGTTCTCTCTTTCTCTCCTGCTACCGTCACGCGTGTGGCTACGTTTTGTTTGGGCTTGTTTGCGGGCGAACGCAGGTCGCGTTTGTTGTGGTTGGCGGCGTCGGTCGCCTGCTGTGTTGCTCGGTGTGGGAAGAGGCGCGTGAGAGTCTCTCTTAATGCGGAAGCATTTCTTGGCTCATCAGTGGCCTTCGTTCGACATGACAGATCCATAGCCAATCCAACACTAGCCGCATAACAATCCACACATTGGCTAAACAGTCCTTTCTCGGCTCATAAGAATATCAGAAAACAAAAATAAAACGTAATACAAAATAAAAATTAAACAAAACAATGACAAAAAAGGAGGGAGAAAGAGCACAGGGAAAGGTTTATCATTTCTGATCTTAAGCAGACTTGTCTGCTATCCTGTAATTTTTGTCAGCATATTTCCCTTACTTTCTCACCCTAGAGCGCAATCGGCCCTCTCACTTCCCGCGTCGTCTCTCCGGTGACGTTCATGGTGACGCAAGCGGTGTTTGAATAGTGTGTCCTGCCTTGCTGTGCTTGCATGACGAGCGTTGTTCGCCCTCTGGAATGCGGCGGTCGTGAAAGCCGCGGCTGGCGTCCGCGAGTCTGGAGACACCCCCGGTCCCCATAAGTGCATGCTCGTTATATGTGGAATAATCCGCGATTGATCGCCTGTGTGTGGCCTTGGCTGTGTAATACGCTGAGCTGCCACGTGATCTCTAACGTCATGTGCGCGTGAGGCAGTCACGTGTCATTGTTTGTTTCGAGCGGCTTCGAGATTCGGGCGCCCGGTTTGCTGACGTTGCTCTCACGGCGCCGCCACGTCTTTCTGTTCACAATGGCGTAGGTTGTGGGCGTGGTTTCGGCCGTTAATTGAGCGCTGGCGTTGGGTGGGTTCTCTGTGGTGGCAACGCAATAGGCGTTATGCGATTGCTTGGGTTTTCCCGTAGCGTTCGGTGTAATCGAACTGCTATGCCGGTTACTAACAACGGGCAAAGGTGGCCCGCACGAGGAAGACGGCACGAGAGCTGTCGAAACAACGCGCTGGTTTATTCATGGCGTATTTTTTTTTTATCTATGCAGCCCGCGTGGTAGCGACAGTACACGCAGCAAGTCGCACTGACAGCTGCCTAGATGTCCAACACTCGTAGGATTGTACGGGCCTCGGTAATGTCTGGCACCCGTACAAGCCACAGCAAGTGCGCCTTTGAAAGCTGGATTTACCGCGCTGGCAACTCGTACAACGCAGCTTTACTTGTAGAATTTTGTGGTGAACGCCGTGGGTCCCTGCGGAGTCACTATTAGTGAGTGTAACACACACAGGTGTAGCTCCTCCCGTTGCCCTCCATTTTTCCCATTCCCCATTTTGGCCATTCATTCATTCATTCATTCATTTCGTAATTTGAAATTGGCGCTCTCCCGGCAAAACACCGCCTTTGCGTCGCGGCACAGAGGGAACAGGGACAAAGGCGGTCGTTGGGTGCGTGGTGGTGGGGGAGAGGAAACTTTATTTGAAAAGATAGTTCGAGGCCCACAGGCCCCCCGGGTCTCCGCACGACCCCAGTCACTGTCTTAAACGATCATGTGACGTTGGTGCATGACGTATGCTCCGTCTAACAAAGGTTCGGGGACTGCTGCATGTTCCAAGTAAGCCATCGGCTTCGAAGATATCGATGAGGATGTGCAAATTTCCCCCTTTATTCCCGCACTCACAGACATAACATGTACATGCACAGTTAAACACATGGACTTAAAGCAGCCCAAACAAAAAGCTTTAGGTCCAACTAAAGCTTTTCCTTCTTAATGTGTGATTTTTTTTGTTATTGATCCTATGTATCGCGGCATCTGTGAGTGTTTTATTGTACATTGTCCTGCATTACATTGTTTGTGTTTAAATATTTCAGTAACTCATATTACACTATGTACCTATATTTATTCTGTGCGTCGCTAATTAATGTGTTGTGTATTTTGTATTTTGTTGCATATTGAAATTTATTTTCATGGGAGGTCCCGCCCGCGGTCTTGTACCATGGGACTTCTCGCTGTGTACAATTGTAACTTTGATTGAATTCCTCAATACACTTTCAACTTCAACGCGGCGCTTTAACAGTGGGAGGTGATGCTAGCCAGCGGCACCCTGGGAAACCAGGATAGAGTGTACAAGAATGTAACCAGGAGGTGCTGGTCGCCATCGCTGAAGCGTGGGCTGTAGCCACTGCATGGAGTCCCGAGCTGAGGACTCCGCCCACAATCCACTCCCGTCTCCTTTTATGCAATGAAAGTTTATTACCTCTGTTTCCTAACGCTGTGTAGAAGAATGAATCATCGAGCGCAAGTCCAGAATGGTCTACTACTGGGTTGGGACATCGTTACTGTATCGGGTTTGGTCCGATTTCGTGGGGCTAATTCCTTCGCATATGTGGTGCGGACTGCACCGGGCCTGCTTGTTCGTGTCGGCGCGCGCCTCAACCGGCCAGACAGGAACCACGCAGCGTGTGTGACGCACTTTTCTGTAAATCCATCCCGGGTGGCAAAGGCGGAAATGCGAGGAAAGCAGCCGGGCGCTCTTGAGCCCCCCTTCCCTGTCGCAGGTCAGCGGAGTTGAGACGGCACTTGGAAAATTCGCATGCTCAAGTTGCGTCGGGGCGTCTCCTGCACGCGCAGAGGAAAGTCAGACCGAATTCCGACTCTCTGGAACGAGAGAGAGAGAGAGAGAGAAAACGCCTTAAAGCAAATTTCTTTTCCTTCATCTATATAGGCGTCCTTACGGCTGCATCACGCAAGCGGATGCCACAGAAGCTTTTTGCGGGCGGTGTGTTAATGCAGTCGCGGGCGACAAGTATGGAGTCTGGAAATATTTGGAATGCCGGCTCTTATGCGGTGCGGGTGCCGGGTTCGGTTCCTCTCCCTACTTCTGTTTCCCTGAAGGCAGTATTGATGCAAGGCATGGTATGGCGCTTATCTTTTTTTTTTTTTAGATTGCGGTAAAGTTTATTTCCTTACGAGTATTTTTCGCGCTTTCTCACGCTTGGCCCTTTTGCGAAAATGGAAACAAAACGAAACAAAATAGCGGGAGATTACACAATGCGATGCGGCATATCTGCGTCGACAGTGCGACTTCAATTTTCGCCTTTTGAAATTCGCTTTTGATGTTCGTCTTTTAATTGCGTCTTTCCGATTTCGCGCCCCGCTAGGGGCGCTAATGCTCTCCGCTTCCTCAAACAGCGCGTCTACATGACTGATGGCGTATTCCAGTGGGCGATCAGGGGCAAGTTTACTCGCTCCGCGGAACCGAAGAGCGTATTTCAGTGGACGACTTGGATTCAGATCCAGAGTTCCTCCATTCGCGGATGCGGAGAGCTGCTCCGGATCGCCTACTGGAATAAGCCATCAGACAAGATTGAGGCGACCCGAGCGTTTCTTTTCGTAGTCTCGTAGTCCTGCTATTTGACATGCGTTTTGTAAGGTATAATCAGCTTGTCCATTAGTGTCCTTTTTGTTTTTGAAGTTCCTCAGGAGAAGGTCGATGCAATTCGTAGTGCTGCCAAGGGACTGCGCTATGGGCTTTGGAGCTTGCACCTCTCGGGCCCTATGTGTGGGCCCACGGCCGCCCACGTCGCACCCTGTATACATAGCCCACTTGTGCCCGCTCTCACCATGGGCGCTTGCGTATGACGAATGCGGCAGCCGGCGTCCGCATTTTCTTTTCTTGTCGCGCGCAGAAAGTGCGGAGAAATAGAAGCGAAAATGGAACGGGGGCGGCTGCTGCTGCGCTTCTTTTTTTCCGAAACGGTTCTAACCTCGAGTCCGATAAAAGAGCGACCGTGCTCCCTTTCGTCGTCGTTGTGCGACCCCATCGTGGCATGTCTGTGTGCGCTCGTTGGGGGGGGGGGGGGGGGGGGGGGGGAGTTCAAGGACTCGCCCGTCGTCTCGAGTCCGCTGCGTCGTCTTTTGTGACGGATGAGGCAGACATCATCGTCGCCAAAATAGTCCCTTCTCCTGGGAAGGGGGACGAGATAAGAGGGGGGAGGGGGGTAGGGAAGAAAAAGAGAAACAGCGACATCCTCACAGGGCGAGATCGTATATGTGCTCTCGCGTGATACCGAGATGCTGCCTGCGTAAGCGTTCCACGACACCTCCTTCTCCTCCTCTTCCTGCCTTCCCCTTCCTCTCGAAATGTTCCGCTCGTTGCACTGTCGCTGTCATCTTCCTGTACCCCCCGCCCCCCTTTTGCCACGTTTTTTTTTTTTTTTTTTTGTCTTCTGGCTTCGGCGCCTCTGCGTGTTTCCCCGTAGTTATGATGAGAGGTTTATCCTCCAGCCTCGTCTTTTTCTCCATCGCGGGCAGTGGGCGGCGTGCCCGGGAGTTGGGGTGAGGGAGAGGGAGACGACGACGCTGTGCGCCTGGAGAACGTTGTTGCTCGCGCTCCGCTGTTATTCGACGCGTTTTCGTCGCTTTTTTTTTTCGTTATGTTTGGTTACCGCGCGGGATTACAGAGCGCGCCGGAGTCTTCTCGCGGCTGCTGTCGCGGCGCGGCCTTGGCATGTGGTGCGCCCCCCCCCTTCTGGTGCCTTGGGCGTGTGCGCGCGCTTTCTATATCGGGAAGCGGACGGAGCCGAGACCCGCTGCGATCTCCCGTGTCCGCAGCTGGTGCTGCAGGCAGGCGCTATGCTTTGCATGCACGTACGCACGCATACTGGCGTGCCTGGTGTGCGTGCGTGCTTTCGCCCTCCTCATGCGAGCGCGATGCGCGCTTTGGGCGCCGTGCTTACTTGGTGGCGCTGGGCTTGCTATGTGGGGGCTATTAGAAGCTATACCGATGGGGGAGAGTGGGGGCTGGTATGCAGGTTTGCTCGAATGGAGAGCCGTGGAAGGAACGACGGCGGAAAGAATTTAAAACGAGCACCCCCCCCCCTCACTTCCTCCATCTAACGAAGCTTCGTTGTGTTACTCCGGGCTTTATTTTTTTTTCTCTCTCTCTCTCTCCTCTGCTTTCCGCCACCCCTCGGTGGGTACGAAACTGAAGAAAAAAAAAAACCCTGTTCCGGATGCTGGATGCGTAACCAGCGAACCTGCCTCTTACCTGTCGTTGCAAAGACAGCTTTTCGCGCTGACCTTGCCAGCCGCACAGGGAAGGATTACCGCCGTTCGAATCCGTGCGTTCAGAAACGGTGAACGTGCTACCTTGCGTGTCGCTTGAAGACGGCTTTCTCGCGCTCCGGCCCTTGTGCAGCGGAGGAGGGTGAGGATTACCGGCGAAAGAATCCGACCTGTCGGAAACAGTAAAAGCTGTGCGGGGAAAAACAGTGGTTGCATGTGCCAAGAAAGGGTTGGCGACTGCGTATCTTCTCGTAACCTCTGGTATTCTCTCGTCGGGAAAACAGCAGCGCTGACGGAAAGCCGAAAGTCCGCAGCCGATGTTTACGTGTCGAGAGGAGCTCTGAACTTTTATTTCCTTTTATTTCCCGGCTAAAATCAAAGCGAGAGAGGCATGGATGGTGTGTTGCATGGCGTGGTGGTGGTGAAAACTTTTATATTGTAAAAAAGAGTTTGGGAGCCACAGAGTGGCCCCGCTACATGGTCGGCGTCCCTAGTCCGGGACACCGCACGACGAGGCCCCGTCTCTCGCCCGTTTCACCAGAGCCCTTTGGGACTCAAGCGAGGAGCAGTTGAGGAGGGCAGTCTCCCATGCCTCTCTGGAAGGGGTAGGGGAAGGGGGGAGGTGGGGATTTTGAGTACATGCCCACACCATGTGGAAGATATCACAGGTCTCCCCACAGTGTGGGCATCGCCCATCCGTGTTTGGATCGTAATGTTTTATTATTGCAGGACAGAGTAGAGTACCTGTCTGCAGGCGCCTTAAAGTTCGCTCCTCCGTCTTACTCAGCCCTTTTGCAGGGGCCGGGAAAAGGCGGTGGTTGTCGCTATAATGTGTTAATATTTCCCTGAATCGCAGCAGCGGCTGGTTAGTCTCCGAGCCAGAAGAGCTGGGATGAGGAGCCCGGTGAGTAAGCGCTCGGGCAGCCGCGTCAGCGGCCTCATTACCTCGTAAGCCCTGGTGGCCTGGAGCCCAAATGATTCGTTTGGGTGTTGGATCAGTGGCAGTCCGTCGTAGAATACAAGCAGCTAAGGGGGAGATCTCCCCTGCCAAGTAATGTTCACATGCTTTTCGGGAGTCCGTGATGATTATTCTCGAATTGGCGTGGGCGGCAGCAAGCGCTATCGCTACTTCCTCGGCCCGCATTGAATTCGGGGCTCGAAAGGAGAGTCCATCAACGTGCATTTCCTGGTGAACGACAGCGGCCGAGTAAAATCCCGTGGGCGATGGCCCTGCTACGTCTACATAATATACACCGGGTCGGGAGCCGTGTTGTCTCTCAAGAGCCCGAGCCCGCGCTTGTCGTCTGTTTTCATGCATGTCGGTGTCCATGTTACGGGGGAGCGGGGAGACCCAGAGCATATGGCGCCATATTACTGGGATACGCTCCGCCTCCTCTGGAGTGCAGTCGTGTTGGATGTGTAAGCGGTTTAGCAGGCGGCGCCCAGGAGCCGTCTGCATGAGCCGTGTGTATTGGTTCACGAGGTGGGCCTCCCGCAGCTCCTGGTAGGAGTTTAGCACCCCCAATGCCTTGAGTTTGGCATTAGAGGTAGCCACCGGGAGATCCAGGGCTCGCTTAGTTGCCTTGCGGATGATGGCGTCTATTCGCGCCTCGTCTTGCTTAGTAGTGCGGAGATATGGCACGGCGTAGAGGATCCGGCTAGTCACGAAGCCATAGACGAGCCGAAGCGCGTCCCTGCCCCGCAGACCACCCCGCTTGTTGGAAACGCGGCGGATCATGCGCCCTACCTGTTCGCCTACTCTCTTGAGTTTCGCAATAGTGGAGTCCGGTCTGAGTCTCTGGTGAATGAAAAGGCCCAGAATACGGAGCTCCTCCACCTCTCTAATAGGACCTCCTGACAGAGAGATGTGTATTGCTGTCCTATCCTTTGGGTTCGCTCTGACATGCAGAAGCTCTGATTTCGCTGGAGCACATTGGAGCCCACAGTCATTAGCATACGCATCGACTATGGAAGCAGCCTGCTGAAGGCGGTCCTCCATGTCCCCAAGGCTCCCCTGAGTGGTCCAAATTGTAATATCATCTGCATATAACGCGTGTTGAATGCCTTCCACCCGGGCCAATTGGCTTGGGAGGCGCATCATAGCAATGTTGAACAGGAGCGGTGATAACACTGCTCCCTGAGGGGTACCCCGTGTTCCCATCATGTAAGGGCCGTATTCCTCGCCCTCAATCCGAAGAAAGGCCTGGCGATTAGACAAGAAATCTCTTACATACGCGTAGGTCCTAGCCCCACAATCGGTAGAACTCAAGTTGGCCAGGATGCTTCCGTGTTTCACATTGTCGAAAGCCCCTTTCAGATCAAGGGCGAGGATGGCTTTGTCATTGTGTTGCATAGTTGTGGGTCGTATTACATCCCTGTGCAGCTGGAGGACATCCTGTGCAGACATGTGAGGGCGAAACCCGAACATGGTGACTGCAAAGAAGCCCTTACTCTCCGTGGAGTGGCATAAGGTGTTATAGCATGGCATGACATGGATTGGCATGGCACGGCACGGCTCAGTCAGCTCAGTGCCGTGTGGTACGGTACATTGTGGTATAGCGTGGTAGGCACGGTACGGTGCAGTACGGTATGTCATGGTGTGGTATGCTATGGTAGACCATGCTGTGCTTTGCTGTACTATGCTATGGCATTATATGTGGCTGAATCTCCCATCGCTGCACATGGGCGATGAGAGACGCCTTATATTGGAGGGCTCATGATTAGTTTCGACAACCTGGTGATCTCTAACGTGCGCTGGTATTGCACTGCAGCCGGGCGTCAATTGCATGTCGCCTCCATCGAGATAGGAAACACAGTAAGCTTATATCTTCGTGTGACGGGGTCGATTCGAGTGTGCGTGTAATGAAAATAGTACCGGGTACATACGACGTGGTTCACTTTACCAGCAGATCAAGGGCCGATGCACAAGAGACGCTGTATACGCTAAGGGCATCAACTTCCGCGTGTACCATTTCGTGTACGCGGAAGTTGGATGCTCCATTCCCATGCTTGTTAAGTAAACCAGTGCGCGCTTAGCGCGTGCACGCGGAAGTTGGTGCCCTAATCGCGTACGTGCACGTGCCCGGGAAGTCTGCGCGCGTTCAGCGCTCGCCGTCTCCCGTCCTTGGGAGTCGTTGCGCAATACCTGCTGGTTGAAGTCGTCTCCCCCGAGCTGCATCTTCTTGACCAGGAGCCTCGCAGTGGGCGGGCGATACCGGCTCGCATGGCGTACATGTATACGGGCGTCCTTGCGCACTCGTACGCGTGCACGGCGCAGGAGGAGGGCGCAGCGATACGGGTCGCGTGGGCGGAACCGCGTCGTTTCGCCGCGCAGTGCTGCAGCTCAGTCGGTCGCGTTGCGCGTGGCGGTCGGGCGTGGGTGTCGCCCGACCGCGAAATCGCTCTCGCTTGCGCTGTGCGTGTGTGTGCGGCTTTGCGGTGTGCGCTGCGCTGCTTTGGAAGGCGCCGTCGTCGGGATCCCCCGCATTTCTCACTGCGCAGCCGTCGCCTAGCCTGTGTGCGTTGAACGCGGCCGGGGCTCGGCTGCGCCGCTACGCCGCTGTATAAACGCGGCCTGCTTGTGTCGTATCAACGTCGTGTAGTAGCGAAAGGGGTCGGTTGCTCCGGTGCGGCCGGATGTGTATGGAGGCAGCGGTCTGTAGTGCAGCTGTCGCGCGAGATAGTTTGCGGTACGCGTACGTCCGCGTGTGACCGTCAAGCTCGCAGCCCCGAGCATATGGCTGCCAGGATGCCTTTTATAGCCTTTCTATTGATTGGCGCTCAGTGGAGCAAAGAGTTCGGTTCTGCCGTCACTTTTCCTAAGCAGGGAGTGGACCCCTCGATGGCAGCCATATTTGGCAAGAACCATTCGTGATTCTTTCGGTGCTTTGTTTTTGACTCCCCGCCGCTTGCCCGCGTGTCCGCAGTTATATGCGGCGTACTAGAAACAACAGCGACATTTCTACGGCTGGCTTTCCTGCCCACATGGCTTGCGCGGTGGTGAAAGTAAACAGACAAACAAATCGCTGACTTCTGCCACTCCTAAAATTTTCTTTGTGCCGTGGCTGAATACACACGAACAGAAAAACATGTCGCTGACTTATGCTGCTCCTAAACTCTTCTTTCCACCACGGCTTTGGATTCCGTCTCATTACGGTGGTTCTGTGGGTAACCCGCTTTGTGCGAGTTATCCGGGATGTTTTATATCATCGGGTTTCCGTGGCCATCTCCTTCCTCCTCGGTCAGCCCCGACCGCAGCGTCCTTGAACAAACTTTTATGGGAGAGGTGTTCGTTGTAGCTTTGTCACGTGCCGACGTGACAGCTTTGCACTCCCACGTCATGGCCTCCGCTGACATGTGTCGCACGTTCCGCCCTGTCGTGCCGTTGGCGCTTGTCGCCTCTCCTCGTGTCGCGTGTATTTGGCGCGTAATTAATGTAGCTCTTGTCAGACTTAGAGGGAAACTTGTTGCGTATGTGGCCTGTCAGTGCGGAGGCACCGACGCGCTCATCGTCGCGTTTAGTGACGCGATTACAGCAGCTTGTTGCGTTAGCGCGAAGCAGAGAGGGCGAAAACGTTGCGAGCTGCATGCGAGCCGGATACACGGTCCTGGCGGGAGGGCGTAAGCTTTACTGTCTTTCTCGCCCACATGGCCGGTTATGTAACAGCCCGCTTAAGTTTTAAATTAACCATCGACGACGACTGTGCCTGTCTCATTTTTCTTTTTTTCTTTCTTCGAAGCCGACGCGTATCTCGTAACAATTTGGCCTTCGCGACATTCTCGCGATATGGCATCCGGGGTATGTACGAGGTCTGTTAGAAAAGTATCCGACTTTATTTTTTTTTTTTTTGCGAACACCTGATCGATATGAAACAAGCGCGCTTGCATCAGGCGACCTTGAACCTTCATGCGCATGCACGAATTTTTTCCCGCCTGCCGATAGCGTCAGTCGCTGGGACGCAGCACTTGAGTGAGGCAGTGCGCAGTGCTCTCGTCGGTTTTTTATTGCAAGGAAAATGGCAGAGTGAAAGGAGCAGCGCTACTGCATCAAATTTTGCCATAAACTGGGCGACAGCCAAGTGGAAACCATTCGAAATATTCAGACGGCTTTCGGTGACGAGGCTATGAGCAGCACACAGATTAAGCAGGGGTGAAATTGATTTAAAGATGGCCGCCCATCGGTGGAGAACGACCCACGCTCCAATCGGCCATCAACATGCCAAAATGACCAGGTCATTGCCGAACTGAACGCTATGGTGATGCGGGACCGTCGCGTGACTATCCGAGAAATTGAGAAAGAGGTGGACATGAGCAATTTCTCCGCACATTCCATTATCACCGAAGATTTGGCCATGGAGAGAGTTGCGTCGAAATTCGTGCCGAAGCTGCTCACGGTGGAGCAAAATCAGCTTCGTGTTTAAGTCTCACAGGATATTGCTGGATTCCGCAAACAGTGACCCCGACTTCATCAACATCATAATCACTGGTGACGAGTCTTGGGTGTACAGGTACGACCCGGAAACCAGATCCCAGTCGTCACAGTGCAAACATTCCACGTCACCAGCACTTAAGAAGGCCCGCCAAGTGCGCAGCAATGTGAAAGTGATGCTGACTGCTTTCTTTGACCCCCTCTATGTGGCAGACCACGAGTACGCACTCCACAGGGTCAAACAATGACCAAAGAGTACTACAGGGATGTCCTCCGTTGCCTACGTGATGCTGTGGGGCGCAAGAATCCGGAGCTGAGGTCAACAGGAAATTGGCGCACCCATCGCGACAATGCTCCTGCACATTCATCGCACTCTATTCAGATTTTTTGGCGAAAACCCAGACTCCTGTAGTTCAACAGACTCCTTACTGTCCTGATATGGCCCCTGCGACTTCTGGCTGGTTCCCAAAATTAAAAGGCCATTGAAAGGAGCGCGATTTCAGACAAGGAAGAACATTATGGCTGCAACAACAGCTGAGCTAAACTCCATTCCGAAAGGGGCCTTTTCGGAATACTTCGCACAATGGCAGCACCGCTGGGAGAAGTGTGTGGAGTCCCAAGTAGACTACTTTGAAGGTGACTAGGTTTGCAACGCTCCAGTTATGCAAGCTTTTTTTCTACGGCCAAAGGTCGCATACTTTTCTAACAGACCTCGTATGTATGGTGTTGACCGTGCGGCCCCGCTGTTCTTCTTGCGTTAAAACGCACCTCCTGGAGTGGCATAACGTCCAAGGCGGCACCGGAGGCAACTTCCGCGCCAAGGAAGCGCTCGGTCCGCTTAGCGTCAGCCTCGTTCTCACGTCACGGCAAGACTTCTATTACACGCGCTTCGCATGTGTGCATGCCAATGCCGTTTACGAGCCCCCCCTCTTCCTCATCCCTTTCCATCCTTCTCTCCGCCGTATCCGTATAGTAGCCACACACACGCACAGCCTCCCACACTCGACTCACGAGCTGTTTGCCTGCCTTCGTGCCTCCTCCTCCTCCTCATCGCGGCAGCGGCAGTCGATCCCTTTGTCTTAGGCCGCAGACGTCTGAGAGGGGGGACGCTTTGTTGTCGTCTCGGCGCCCCGCCAGTGCGGCGTGCTGGAATGCAAATGAGGCGGCCGAGAACGGGGCCGCGTGCGTTATACGACTAGACCTTCTTCCCCCGCATGGTGAGAAAGGGGGAGGTGAGTGGCTGCCGCACGACAATCTCGGTCCGATCTACGCCACACCGCAGCGGCAGCGCTGTCTCTCGTGCATATCCTTCCGCCGAGCCGCCGCCGGATGAATGAAAAACCGCCCGCGCCGCGCGGCTTTCGCTTTAAAAAGGGACGCCGCCTCCATTTTCTTCACCGCGCGTGCGCATAATGCGGTGCGTCTCGGAGCGGTCTCTTTTTTTTCGCGGTACGGGTATAGTTGTCCGTGCCGCCGCTGACCGAGGAGCGTGTGAAGTGTAGTATCGTCGCGCGCTCGTTGTCGTCGCCATGGCTGTAGAGATAGCTACGCTTGGGAGACGAAGACGGGACACTTCTTTTCACCCCCTCTTTCTTTCTTTGTCGGCGAAGTGTTGAAGCCGCTAAACGAGAAGCGGAAGAGAGAGAGAGAGTGAGAAGATACGGTCGCCTTCGCCAGGGAAAAGGAGAGATGACCCGCGAACGACAACGATCGGCGTCGACGGCCGCTGAAGTGCGAAGTGTTTTTAAGTTCGTTCCATATTCCGGGGTGTCTCTTTTTTTTGCCTTGCCTTACTTTCAGGCTCTGTCTTTCCGGCCCTCGCCTTTTCAGCGGGCCTTTTTTGGCATGCCTTGTCTCGTCGTTTTCACCGATCGTGTATCTGTCGAGTTGTGCGAGTGAAAGGAAGCGCCATGGAAAGTGCAACTTTCGCAGTTACGACAGCGCCGCTTTACCAATCTGGGCTGGGGTCGTCAGCGAGATTTTACGTTATGCACTCCGGGAAAGGCTGCGCCTTTAGGTCGATTATTTATTTAATTATTGAACCCTCAGGGCCGCGTTCATTAAAGAGGGGAGTGGTTACAAACAAGAAATACTTAAAGAACAATGTGAGTTGCAAAAAAAAAAAAAAAGTTTCAGCAGCAGGCTAAAACACGCTTACTGTGTCTGGTCCTTCTGTCGCTTGTACGGAGTTTGCCTGTTGTGATCCGCGACAAACATACTCATCAGATATTAAGATAAATTTGCGCGTCAGATGGGACCACAAGACTAGCTCGAGTAGGGCTTTGCTGCCTAGTGCGCAGGAACTGTGGAGAAGCCTGTCGGCGGTGGCTATATTTCGTATTTGGTGTTTTATTATTACTTTTGCTGCTTTTCCTTTTTATGTTTTAGTAAGTTGTGTTGGATATTAATACAAGGTTGTTGAGAGTATTTTCTCCTTAAATTTTCTTCTTGGCTCGGGCAAGAGGGTCAGATGTTGCTATTTACTTAACTGCAGGAGCCATGCAGTAGCTGTAAAGCTCTTCTTTATTTTCTTAATCCACCTCGTGGAAGCGTTTTCGCGCCTGTTTTGCTAGCAACGAGAACTACAGAAGCGCTTTTCCTTCGACATTTTAAAAATGAAGCACACGTCAGAACATACTCCACTGCAGCTCGCTGTGTTTTTCGGCACCCTCGTTAGTATTGATTGGCTGCTTTCGACTGTTGCCTCGCAAAATTATTCGCTCGCACTCGGTACAGTGTCACTCCCAGGTTAGGTAGATGTTTGCGTGGGTTTGTTTCTGCTTATCATCACTGCATTCGTGCAGAGCTTGTCTAAGAATTCTTTGTCGGTATATTATACGAGGCGCTTGATGATGCGCGCTCGAGCAATTCGAGGGCCTTTGCAGCGTAATGCCCGCCAAGGCTAGCTAAGGAATGGAATTCTTGGACGTTAGCCATACGAGGTTACATGTATGCATCTGCTGACAATATGGACCCTTACGCATTTTGTGCGGCTAGTGCGGGAAAGCACATGGCGTGCCCTTCTAGTTCGCTCGAAACACTTTTTTTTTTCCTTTTCTATCTTTTTGTAACTCATCTCTGTGCAGGAAGGCCTTGAAATGGCGTAAACGAGGGAACCCGTTGCTACAAAGCCTTTTCTTTTGTCTCCTCGCCTTAGTAGAGAAGCGGTACTGCTTTAGCTCTTCGTTTTTTTTTTTTCATTTCGTTTTCCCCGTCACGTTCTCGACCTCTGTCGCCCGCGCGCTGTTCCCTTGAGATTGCCCACCACCACCGGCACCACCGCTCTCTCGAGTCGCGTGCATAGGCGTGTGCCCACAAACTCCTCGGGGAGGAGAAAGCCAGGAGGCCGTCACAAGCATTCGCTGCCGCGTTACATAAAGAGCCGCGCGCTGGATGGAGTCATTGAGGAGGGAACAAGTCGCGCCCTCGTCGCTGCTCGTATGTGTACATGCATACACACACTCCGATGACGACGCCCGCATCTCCCGTAATGGCTTCACGCGTAATTCCGCCGCTTTTGCCGCCGAGCGCTTATGCGCGTGGCACGTGCGGTCGCTCTCCCATCGCCCCGTATATATAATGGTCCAATTGGGCATGGGCGCGAGCGAGCATGCGCGGAGAAGGCTACGAGCGCAGGTATTTATACATGCATTCGCGCGCGATGCTGAATTGCGCGGTTTCTTTCCGTGCCTTCCTTTCGTTTCGCGGGGCGAAATCAAGCTGCAACTCCCGGAGGCGCACTTTGTAGGCTCGGGTGTCTCCCGACTCTGTTCGAGTGCGCCCTTTTGCATGCGCTGCCCCCGAGTGGGGTGCAGCGTTGACTGGGGTGCGAGGCATGCGTATATGCGGCCGCGGCGCGCGAGGAAACTTTGTTTCAGTCTTGAAGGTTTTTTTCCCCAGTCGACGAGCGGGAACCGAGCGGGCCGTGTCTCGCGTGTTTTGTCTGCGAGTTATGCTGTCGGACCTGGGGGGAGGAGCGCGGCCGGAAAGCTCCGGCGCCACTTCCGAAACGCGTGACTAATTGACCTAAGCCTCGCGAACACGACGGCATCGGAGAGAGATCCCGAAGATACTGGAATACACCTATATGGGAGAACCCCGCGGCGGTGGCTCAGTGGTTACGGCGCTCGGCTGCTGACCCGAAAGACGCGGGTTCGATCCCGGCCGCGGCGGTTGAATTTCGATGGAGGCGAAATTCTAGAGGCCCGTGCACTGTGCGATGTCAGTGCACGGTAAAATAACCCCAGGCGGTCGAAATTTCCGGAGCCCTTCACTACGGCGTCCGTCCATTGTCTGAGTCGCTTTGAGACGTTACACAACCATAAAACCATACACGCCCCGGTGGCTCAGTGGTTATGGTGCTCGGCTGCTGACCCGAAAGACGCGGGTTCGATCCCGGCCGAGGCGGTTGAATTTCTTTGGAGGAGAAATTCTAGAGGCCCGTGTACTGTCGTGGTACTGTGCGATGTCAGTGCACGTTAAGGTGGTCAAAATTTTCGGAGCCCTCCACTACGGCGTCTCCATAGCCTTAGTCGCTTTGGGACGTTAAACCCCATAAACCAAACCAAACCAAACTATTTCCCGGGAGTTTGAAACTGTGACTCAGCTGTTTCTGAGATACAGCTGTGGGCGGGCCCGAGATCGCGTTATCGAATTCCGCCCGCGGCGACCGTGTTTCGAGGGGGGGTCGAAACGCAAAAGGCATGCGTGGGCTGCGCGACCCCGGTGCTCGTTAAAGAACCCAGCAGGTGTGCGAATGTCATCTGGAGTGTTCCCCCTATGGCACCTCTTTCTCTCTTCTTCTGTAACTCTTTCTTTCACCTCTCCCCTTCGCGGTGTGGTTCTGGTGTCCGCCGACAGCGAGACCTAACACCGCGCTTTTGCTTTTCTCGCAGATCATTATTTTTTTTTTCTTGGGATCTTCCATGGAGGCCGTGAATTAGGTAGACACCTGTATTAGCGTATATTTATTTCCAGCGCGTCGTCCTTCCTCGTTAAAGGAATAAATGATTTTCCTTTCAAGGCGGCTTGCAAAGATGAAGCAGATTTCTAGAGCTGTTGAGTCGCTACTTCTAGACAAAGGGCGGATTTATGGGTTGGGTCGCTCTTGATCGCGTCGGGTGAAGGGGGAGGGGTGTGTGGGGTGGGGGGAGGGGAAAATTGGAACCATGTATTTCTTGGACTTTTTTGGTCAGAAAATCGGGTTTTGCATGGTTTTCCTATGTATCCCCTATCCCCCACCCCTTCAAATCCGACCCTGCTTCGAGGATTGAATCGGTGCCTTCATCTGCGTAGTTTGTCACAGCTAAGGTGTTGTTCGGCGACATAGTTTCCATATGGTACGAGGCGAAATAATGACCTCACATGGGGGGAGGGGGGGGAGGGGGCAGGGCAGGTAGAGGGGGGGGGGGGGGATCCTTTTAAACAAGGCCGAAGCATAGCCTGCGCGTATACGATCACCCGGCGCACGTTCGAGGCTTTCGCATCAGGGCACTCTCCTATATCCGCGACCTCACGTGCACGCTCTTTCACTGCACGTAACTCACCGGCAGAGCGCAGGCACCTCTTACGTACGCGAGTGGGTGGGCGTGTTGCGGCCCTGCCCGATGATGGTCGTCCCTTCACGTAAACGGGCGCGATTTGGCGGCGGTCGACTCGGGCCGTTTTTCCTGATGACTGCCGGGCCGGCGCCGGCGGCGAAGCGCGAATGCGCTGGGGTCGCGCGCTGGGTTACGCGCCGGTTGCGCCGGCAAGGACGACGACTCCGTTGGAGCAGGGAGATGCGGCCGGGGTGAAGAAGAGTCCCCTTGCAGATGGATGCGTGTAAACTTACACGCGTTTGCGGACCCTGCCAACACGGTTTGGGCGCGATCGTCATTAGAGCGCGGCGCGGGCGAGCAGGCAAGCGTTGCAGAGTCCTCCTTCCTTGCCTAGCGTCAACGTTGGGTTGTGCGCGCGCTTTCGTCGACTCTCCGCGTCGACTCGAGCCGCGCCCACTGTGTGTGTTTACACCATAAGGAAACGCTTCCAGAATTGAGGGGAGAGGTTGAGAGGTTAGAGGCTCTCTTTTACTTTATGTAGTGTATGATCCGCGAAGAAGCTTGCAGACACTAAAAACGGTGAGTGTAGCGAGTGCTATGTACGCTTTCTTTCGTTACAAGCAAACGGAGCGAGTTTAATCGGCTTCGGCTTTCTCTTGGGAAAAGCGCGCCGTCTCGGATTGTGTTGTTTCTGCAGGAGCTTGTTGTTGTTTGTTTGTTTTGTGTGTGTGTGTGTGTGTGTGTGTGTGTGTGTGTGTGTGTGTGTGTGTGTGTGTGTGTGTGTGTGTGTGTGTGTGTGTGTGTGTGTGTGTGTGTGTGTGTGTGGAGAGAGAGAGAGGTACAGTTGTGCACCGTTTGGTACCGTTGTGCAGCTGAGTTTAGTACTGGGTGGTTTTTAAGGCTAATGCCTCGTCGTTGTCCACAGAAGGTTGTCAGCAGAGGTGGCACGCTTTACCTTCCGTTCCGCAGGCGAGCGTGCTAATGGCTACGCTACTTCCTGCCAATGCATATGTAGTTCTTGTCTAGGACGCTGGAGAGTGTTTGCAGAAAGGCGTCGGATCAGACGGATGCCTCCCAAACGCCCTTCAGTGTTTCCAGCATTTAAGATTCACAAACAATTGTGTACTTAATTAACATCTTCACCACACATCAGTGACACAAGCAGCAACACCGCGCTAAAGGTTTTCGCTTCACCGCACTTTAGGTCAACAAAGTGCCCCCTGATTTTTTTTTTTTTTTCGTGGGTTCCCTCGACATACTCACTTTCTACCTTACAACTTTTGCGGTACAGGCAACGGTGCGTGATACGGTTGTCCTAGCACGCCGGGCAACAACAGGGTGCAAAGAGGGGGCAACGCTTGTCACCGACCTTTTCGTCTATACTTGGCTTCTTGCATGCTGTCATATGTGACATTACAAAACAACAAGAATTAATGGTTCACTTGCCCGGACGCAACATCTCGACACTTCCACGCGTTGCTGTCGCTCCCCTCTATACTTCTCCTCACTATCCTCTCCCTTTCCCTTTCATTCCCGCCGGCTGCAGCTCGGGTGCTTAAGATATTAGATAGCAATTGCCGCGGCCGGCAACACCCTTTTGCTTCACTTTTTTATTTTTTTATTATTTTTTTAAAAATAAACCACTACCACCACCACCACTTCCACGCGCGCGCGCGCGCTCTTGCGTGCGTACGTGAATGAGTGATTGAGCGATTTAGTGAGGGAGAGTAAAAGATAGAGGGCTTATGGTTCTCCACTTCGCATTCTGTTCAGCGCCTGTTTTATTCCACGAGGCAACTCTGTAAGGTTACTCCCCTCTACGGGCTATCTTGTTTGTCAGTTGCCGTTCAAAAGAAACGGGCGAATGGTACTGGCCAACGGTGAACACCTACGCTATAGGTTTCACGTCGATTTTCTAAGCCGCAGCGGACGATAAACAGCGCGTCGTGAAAGACCGCTTCTGGCAACACCGGCGCCGCTGCTTCCTCGGAACTTCCCCGTCGGGGCGGTGCGGAAGCTTTTCTTTTCTCGAAGTCCGTGTGGCCGCCGCCTTTCAAACAAACGACGCGCGCTCCATCATTCGGGCGGCGAGTGGTGAAGGTCGCCCTTCGTTCCTCTCCTTCTCCATTCTCTCTTTCGTGCAGTGTTGTTTCCCACGCACTAATGGTGGTAGTAGTACGGGGCGGTGGGGGCGGGGAGAGAGAGAGTGCGTTTTGCGAGGCCGCGTTCGCTTTCAAAGAGCGCTCACTGCAGTCCGCGCACCGTGCCAAGGTCGCCGCCGTTCTTTCGCCGCCAATCGACCTGCCGACGCCGCCGCGTCCGGAGCGCTGGTTCCGTGTCCGAGTCCCATTCGCCGATAGGTCGATACCGCGCGGGCGGTTGACGCGTGTCGAGGCTGGTGTCGAGGCTGGTGCGTGACGAGGGGGCGAGGGGACTCCCGTAGCCGGATGGGGACGGACGCCACACTAATGCCTCTATTGATCCGCTGGGTTTAATAAGCCTGCGTGGCTCTCCACTTAGTTCACTTTTTTTCTTATTTGTTACCCGTCGCTTGGTATAGACCGTTTACAGCGCGCAGTTCTTCCGTTTGAGACCAGATGGCGCCACACGTGCGTTCCGAACACGGCACCATTACTTGCCTCGTAAGTCGCCGGCGTGTACGCCTCGACGCAGCAGTGGAAATTTCGCGGGTGGTTGCCGAATGTGTTCTTTCTACGATGTGAAAAGGCAGAGGAAACACATGCTCTGTTGTGGATTGCAAGAATTGCGACAGAGAGTTAAAGGTTCAGGATGTGATCGTTTGCGAGCTTCACGAAACCGAACTGCACAAGGAGGTAATGCCAATGTTCGCGCCCGTTCGCCACGCACCCTTTCCGAACTGGCGAATGCAACAAACACGTTCGCCAGCGCTCGATAGCTAATAAAGAAAGGTTTCGATCTTGGAAAATCGTCGAGGGTAAGTGCACAACACAGCCGCATGAAGAAGCTGTTCCGCCACCGAAACCATGACGGCGTGCTTTCAGTTATTGTGCACTGTGCTCAGACCGCATTGATCGTAAGTTGTGGTCTGTGACCATTAGTAAAACGAGCGCCCGAGGCCGAATTAGAAACGAAAAAAAATAAGACTACTTACGCTCCTTCATACGCCTGCTGTTTGTTATGCACTGCACAGCCGTGCGAGCCGACAACGCTTACCGTCAGTCCGTGTATTACACGCAGTCTTGGTGCTACTGTTCAATTTCGCTCCAAGTAGCGCGGTTTTCGTGGACCGTGTCCGGATTACAGCATTTGGTTTACGGCTGCTGTGCCGGACGGTTGTCACTTGCTCGCGGTCCATGCGAGACAGTCACTAAAAGTGACTCCGTACGCTCAGAGTGAAGCTGATTAATTACAACCAACGAGACCACGAGCATTTCCATGTCCGCATATCGAGCGTCGAGCGTACCAAAATTTTTTATATGAGGCTGACGTTACTGTAAAATTCGTCTAGCATGAACGCGTGGCCATGCGCGCGTTATAACAATTATATCGCGGAATCCTTCGAAACGATTGCACGCCAGCTTGTGAAGGCTGCTTGATGCATGGTACTGCTACCATGATAGTCAACCTTTGTGTGTCTATTTATTTTTGTCGCTTTTCTATGTTTAGTCAACCAGTAAGAAATATTTCAGGTTTCCTAAGCACCGTTAACAAATGCATACGATGTGCATGTGAGCGTTTCAGACCAGTGTCTGCATGCATGTACAGAATAGGACAACAACCTGTAAGGCCGCAAGAACATTAAACATTGCCGTTTTATATATTAACAATAAAAAAACATTAAGCAGAGTCTTCAGCGCATGCAAAGACAAGCATTCAGGCGATCCGTCCGTTGCCTCGAACAGGCGGAGAGCTAAGCGGCTCTCCGCGACATGAAGTCCGATCGTGTTTTCACGCGTGAAGTGATCAAATTAGGGTTCTCACATGTCCTTCCAAGCTTTGGCCAAACCATAGTTTCGTCTTCCCACTCCTTTACAACCGTATCAGCCGGAACACTGCCTGTCGGAACCGAACCGTCAGACGCAGCAGCCTTCGCGACGAGGCGCGCGCCGAGCGGTCAGGAGGCGAGTAATGGCGGCGTGATCACGTGATCAAAGATGGCAGCCCCCATGATACGCCGCTGTAAAGCGTCTCAGCATACAGACGCGCAGTGGTTACTTTAGTTCTATGACAGTATAGTATTTCCACTCCTCCGTAGAAGCGGTCCATATTTATCCAGCGCATATGCGAAAACATAGAAGACTTAATACACGAGGAGCAGCTCTGCATGTGTCGTCCCGGGCCACTCTGTAATCGTTTTTTCTCCTCGGATGTTGAGCTCCGGAGAACGGCGTCGCTGCCGAGAACTGCAGCGCAGTGCAGTAGAAGCGTTCTCCGCTTTGCGTTGGTTCGCCTACCGCGGACGTTTCGTTTGAAGTTGACTTTCAAGTCGGGAGTTCCGGAGGTACCAGGTGACGTAGACGGATTCAACGTTTTTTTTTTCTTCGGAGTTTTGGAACAAGCGACTACGAGCAGTGTGAACCGGAATCTACGTAGGGCGCTTCTGAGCGAGCCGTATAATTGATATTGGTCATGTGAATGAGTGAGTGAGTGAGTGAGAGTGAGTGAGTGACGTTTATTCGTACACTACTGTCACCTGGAACTGATCTGTTACTTCATATAAAAGGTCCTTTCCTTCCAAGTCCCCAAGCCATAGCCTTAGTTCTTCTTCCGCCTTCATAAAAGCTTATTCATTAATTAAATGGAGCTGGCATGACTGCCTCTTTATAGGAAAGATGGTGTATAGGGACAAGGAGCTTACATGTAATAACGGCCAATGCCTGTCTTGCGTGCAAATTCCCAAACGGACAGTAGCATGGGTCGCGTCCATGGCGTTGTTACGCGGTGTAGTCCGTTCTCGGAACTTTTTTTGTTCTTTTTTTTTTCCTGATCTCGTGGTTACCGGGGCAGTGCCATAATACGTTGCCCCACCGTTGGGCGGACGTCCACCACCTCAGGGTCCACTGGCTTTCTTGTACTTCATCTATCAGTGGGGTTGCGGGTGTCGAACCTGCGACGTGGCGTTCAGCGACGAAATAAGCGCTGCAGTTCGGTTTGCATATGAGTCTCGTGCTGTTTTCCGCGAGTTTCAGTGCCCGGTGAGCTTCCTAATGCGTGCTTTCGTAGCTTAGTGCTAGAGTAATGGTTAGTATATGTAGGGTTGGAACTTCGCGTCTTGACGGCAGAAAAAAAGCAGCACGATAATGGAGTTGTACCGCAAAGCGCCGGTTCTTTCAAAATGTCGGAAGTTGCGCATCTGTGCTTATTGAAGGTGCTCGCTTAGGGGAGTTGTTGGAATCCGTCTACTGCCGTCGTTGAAATACCGTTACTTTGTGTCGCAGAGGCGATCATGTCTTTACAGCAGCGATTGACGGTGGTTTTGATTGATGAACTTCTACACGCCTTAGAAGACGCCTTTGTGTAAATTTCAACCTGTTGGATTTGCTTAGTACTCGTCGGCATCTCAGTACAGAGGCTTTTCAGCACTCGGCCGCTACCAAAATGCTGTCTTTGCCACCAGAATCGAACCTCGGGATCAATGCTCAGCAGCCGAACGCACCTTGTGCCGCCAACCGCGGCGGGTCCCGTGCAGTCGTGTGTAAGCACCTTGTTTCCATGTCTCGCGCGTGTACGTGACCGGCGCGAGCGCTTTCGTTGCGTTCATTTCCTTCTATTTTTTTTTCTCTATCATTTCCTGTCTTGTGCGTGCAATGTTCCGCCACTCTACAGTATAAACCCTTTTGCTCGAGGTCAGGAAATCAACCCCTCGTATATGCGCATTTTCCGCATCACCGTTTCCTGTGCACTTGGCTGCCTTCGCGGATTTATGTTGTCCGGGACAAGGAACAGGGGGGGGGGGGGGGGGGGAGGGGGGGGGGGGAGTGGCTTCCTGCCACGCCTGTTGCCTTACGATGTCCCTGCTGGCGTCTTTCGAAGCTCGGGAGTCACGGATCTACGGGGGCTGGTCTTTTCTCGAAGCGCGTGAAGCTGCGGGTCTCGAAGCAGCCTTCGGGTATTAATTCCTTTTTCCTGGGGGTCACGTCGTGAGCCCGTAATCGTCGCCGCCTTAACCCTTGCTTTCTTCCGAGCGATTGCGCGACGCGTCTTGTAAACGAGGCGCCGGCTTGTTGCATCTGGGATGAAGGGCACCACCGGTAATCGCTGCGAGGTGTCTGTCTGGGGCGTGTGCGTGTACTCGCAAGAACCGATGTGTTCGTATACGCGCGTACTAGGCGTGAAGAGGCGATTGGGCGAAGCGATATAGAAAAGCCCCCCACCCCCCCCCCCCCCCCCTCTTCTCCTGACAGCTGCGTGGGTGGCTTTGGCTGGCTGGCTTGGCGCGTGGTGTGTCGCGCGGCTTTTCGCCAAGGTCGCCCGCGCAGAGCGCCGCGTGGCTTTGCGCCTGTCTGGCACGAGCACGACCGAGCGATCGCGCCAATTTGAGCGGGAAGGGCGCTTTAGGCGGGGGAGAGCCAGCTGTGAACTTTGTGACCTCCCCGCGGTGTTATTGCGTGTTGCTCGACTCTGTCTCTAATTCGGAGTCCACGCGACGCGATGCAAATGAGCCAGCCAGCTGCCAGGAGCGGCCTTGGAGGGCTTTCTTTTTACTTTTTTATTTTTTTCCTAAAAATGGGATGGCGGCTGTGAACCAGTTATTGAAGTTTGGGTGTGCTGTCGTTTCCGGTGGGGCCCGGCGCTATACCGTGAGTCAGGCTAGAACCGCCCGCTGCGACAGTCGCGTTGGCGGTGAAGTGTCACCACCATGCATCATCTCCGGACGTCGCCACTGATCTGTCATATATTCTGCGTCGCAAAGTGAACAAGACAGGGAAAGACAGGGCGAAGCTTCAGGGGGCCCGGACGAAGACAAAGTCCTCTTGTCAAAATATTGGCAAGCAAACAACACTTTCCCCTCAACCCGTGATCACTTTGTGATTATCAAGAACCATTTGCTCAACCTCTCTCTCTCTCTGTACCATATTTTACGTCAGCCACACGAGCTGTATGTCGTGAACCAGCGGTTTTTTTTTGTTCTTTCCATCTGCGGAAGACTCTTGCGTTAGTTGTTTTCTCCTTAATCGGAAATTGTCCGAAGCTTGATTTCTTGGGTTGTCGTCGCTTCAAACGCAATTTTGTAACGAAATTTCAGGGAACGTCCAAGGACATAATCTGCGTTAATATTTCTGACGACCTTTTCTTGTCACAGAGTAACCCGTTTTATGTTGTTGTTGTTTTTTTTCACGAGAGATAGTTTTCAGGATTTTCTAAAATTTTACATATTCCAAATGTGAACAAGCGCGAAAACTTGCGCAGTCGACATTCTCTAAAAACAGTCTCGAGCGCGTCTCTCATAGCCTGAGTTGCTTTGGGACGTTAAACCCCAATAACAAAATCATAACAAAAACCAGCTCTCAGTTCTCTCCTGGCAGCTTTATTGTTGCACATTGTTGCTCACATTGGGATTAACCGCGCAGCGGCTTTTGGATCCGGCTAGCTGGAGGTGGACACAATGTGGCCTACACTTAGTACCACTCTGTGACTAGCCGTGCCGCTAAAGTAGCTAAAGTAGCCGGAGCAGTGGCGTCACATTGAACGGCGTGTACAGGATACGCAGGTACACGCAGCTTTTGTTAATAATTTCATTCGGAGAACGTACAGCAACACAGAAGGATGGAGCGAGCCCGTTTCGTTCGATTAGAATAGGCATTTGTATGCAAAGAGCGCTGCCCTCCGCATTCGCTTCAGGTGGTCGCCGGTTGTATCCTTGAAGGGAGTCCGCGATCAGCTCAAAGGGCGTGCTCATTCTTGCTGCAACACGCCTCCGCGCTTGCTGTGGCATGCTGAGTGCGAAGCGTTTTGTTTAAGCGATTTGCGTCGATAAAAGGTGCGCTTGGTGTGCCGTTCTCGGCTTCAGATGGTACGTTGTTCAGCGGGGAGATTATAAAGAAAACTCCGCGACGCATGGGATATGCACGTTTACACGATTTTTCCCGTGGAGAGGGAAGAGCGGGGGGGGGGGGGGGGTAGCATTCTGCATGCACAGTCGAACCTAGCCATAACGAAAAATCGCTATAATGAAGGAATGACTATTCCGTTTGGAAGCTCTGTTAGCGCGGCGGTCTATTACGAAGCTACGGCTATAACGAAGTAATCGCTGGGCTCCTTCAACTTCGTTATAGAGAGAATCAACTGTAGTAGAATTATGGCCGCGTTTGAGTAGTCAGAGCGAGCGCATCCCCCCCCCCGGGCATGCTTGTCCATGGTCATTCCTGGTGCAGCTACCGCACGACGTGCTTGGGGAGGAGGAATTAGGTGCCTTAACTGGTGTCAATTTTGGATAGTTTAATCTTGGGCCAGCTTGCAGGTAGAACACACAGATATACGGGTATATATATACACGGCTGTGGATAGAATTGATACGCGGGTAGATACGCGGGTGCGGACAGGGTAGACACAGGGTCGGTGGACACCTCAGTCTCGCTGTGCATAGGCGACGGCGTCCACTTACAAGTTGAGGCGGTTAGGCGCCTCTCCTTTTCTCAAAGCCGGCGGAAAGTTTATACTCCGTTGATTTTGAGTGAAGGAAATGCGCATAATCGGCTCTCTGGCTAAGTGGACACCTCAATCGCGCTTTGAGGTACGTGGCTGGTGGTGTCCACCTGCTGAAAACCTTGATTTTGCACAGTATTTAATGCTTAGCTACGCAAGACCGTCAGCCATCTTTAATTCCCTCCACCACGGTACCAAGTAGATCCCTGAGTAGGAGCAAACGCTGGCTCCCACCTCTGATCGGCGTTTGGCTTCAGCACCGTGCCCTCCTCGGCTCTCCTCTCGTCGTGTATAGTAAGAAGCCAGCGACCTCTACAGGGAGACGGGGAGTTGTTGCTGTTCTTAGCGCGCTGCCTGCCTGCAAGCCGACGCCTGCATAGTTTGTTTACGCGCCCGCACCCGGAGCTTCTCACGGCCATCTGGCTAAAGAGAAAGAACCGGATGAGCGCTTGATACCAAAGATAGAGAAACAAAAGGCTCATCGCGGGGAACGGCACAACCGGACGCCTCTGGATCGGTGCGTGTGTATCTCGTAGAAGCCCCGCGGTGGTGTAGACGCGCAGCGCGTGCAGTGTACGCGCATTTCCCGTCGGATTGAGCGATTGCGATACGCGTGCGAGTCGGTGCATTCGCGTGTCGGAGGGAACCCCTGCATGGGACACCTTTCGAAAGTTGACCCTGCGCTGTCTTTCTGCGCTCGATAGGCAGCTCTTCCCCTCTTTTTCTCGGCGCCGGTATTGTGCGGTGGGAGACAGCAGGTGCAGCACTTCCTCTGTAGCGCACGGCTAGCTTGTGCGTGTGCCGCGCCGGTGCCATGTACGCCAGCTGTTGATTTGTCACCCTTGCGCTTTTCATATTCTGGAGTGTCTAGGGTTGTTTATAACTTTTGGGCTACATCGGGCCGAACATATAAAAAAATATTGCGTACTCTTTGTAGTTATTAGAAAGTGTCTGCGTAGAGGTAGCTTTAGAACACATCAGGAGCAGAATCCGCTGTCCGATGTCCCGAAATTAGATAATTGGTCGAGAGAGGCCACGTGATGTTGTGACGTCATTATAACTTGCCCACGGGGCTGTGAGCAACCTAGATTCTATACAGGTAACTAAATAGGAAATTGAAATCAGTAATCGGAATAAAATATATATGCAGCTGAACCTCGTTATAACAAAGTTGAAGGGGCCCGCCGGATAACTTCGTTATAGCCGTAGCTTCGTTATAGCCTTATAGCCCTTGTTGACCGCGATTCTGAGGAGGAATCTTCATTCCTTCGTTGTATCCATTATTTCGCTATAACGAGGTTCGACTCTACATATGCAAATGCCGGTACTGTCGCAGCATAGCTGATACCTGCTATTATTCCGACAGTTGTAAAGAAACTGACGCAAACGCACACAGAAGTTACAGTTCTCACATCGCATGCACTGCATCCACACCTCTCCGAAGACGCGCGAATGGAAGGCGTTTGCCGGATCCCGAGGCGCAGTTGCGGCTGGCGAGGCGTCGCCGCTCCTTTCCTTTCCTGGAAGCGCGGTTCTGCCTCCGCCCCTCTTCTACTCGCGCTGCGCATTTATATGCGGCTTTCCGAAAAACTTTCCGCAGCCTGCCACGGGAGTTGTCATGGTTACGCTCGCTGCAACTTCTTGGGCTCCGAGATTATGCATCTGGAGCGTGTCTTCCGCGCGTGGTGTCGCACCCCGCCACGTCTTTGGGCGCTCTTAGCCACCGGTGTGTGACTCGAAGGTGTGTGTAACCGTGCTGTGAACCCTGACGCAAGACCATATATAGTGCCCCCTGGAGGGGTACGCGCTGCGTACGCTATAGATCGGTTAGCGCTGAGCGGTGAGAAGCACGCTTTCAACTCACTATTTCCTTTCCGTCGCCGAAAGTTCTAATGTTAGGTGCAGACAGCGTCAACGCGGATTCTCAACAGCGCTTTGGAACCCCTTCATTGGGAGCATATATCTTCAGCCTGACAGCCAGCCTCACCATTGCTCATCTTTACTATAGCGAATCAGATACCTTCTCCTGGTTATCCTCCTCATTTCCTAACCCCCCCCCCCCCCCCCCCCCCCCCCACCCGTTTCTCTCTATTTTAACTACGCGGCTATACAGCGTGCAGTCTGAAACTGGCGCCACGCACCGCGGCATTTCCACACGCGTGTTCAGGCGACATTGCGAGACGTTTTTCTTTGTTGTTTTTGTTTTCGTGGCGCGCTTAGTGCACGTTTCTTTTTCCTTTTTTTTTTTCTGCGTATACGCCGACATAAACGGGATGTTTTTTTGTTTTCTCTTCGCCTCTGAATTTATGCGCCCTTACCTAGGCCAGTGCTGTGAGCGAGCAATTTTTCGCCGCGACTGAGGCTCTTCGGAGTGCGCCTGGATCGTATTACGCTGAGGCATTTCCGCAAATTTGTTGCGCTTGAACGAACTTCAGAAAGCGGCGAGGAAAATGAACCCGCGGTCTTGGAGTTCTCGAGCGTAATACGCGAAAGCCGGGAGTTGTGTTCCCTACCATAACCATAATTTCCCTCTCTCTGCCGGCACATAGAACGAACTTCCCAGACAAGGTAACAGGTAAAATACAAAGGTTTAATTACATGAAGAAAGTAAGACAAGAAGGTAAAGTAGGGAGACAAGGTTACAAGATTGAAGAAAAAGCCCCATTTCCATGCCGAACAGCGGCTTAAATAGGGTGTCCTGTCCCCAGGTCCCTAGTTGGGGAACTTAGTTAATCAAGCATGCGTCCAATCACTGTGAACTGGGTCACGTGTCCATTTGTAGTGGTCCGCCCACAAGGACGTCCCCCAGTTCACCCTCGCCACTTCCTCGAAGATGCTGTCCGGCCGATCCCTCGCAGCAACGATGACCAGCCGTTAAGGTCGAGCCATTCGTCAGCCGAGACACAAGTCTGACACCTGCACTTCACAGCGAGCCGCGGGGACGGAGGGCCGGCGTCGCACTTGCGCCGAAAGGTTTCAGGAAGACCGGAAGCCGTTACCGAGGCGCGAGCACGCCAGCACCCGCGCTGGCCACAAACAACACAGAGCAGCCGCCGACACACCATGCCGTTGCGTTTCGTTTGGGTTTGGCACCGCTAATGGGAGCTGTGCCGAAGACCGTTCCCGTGCAGCGGATGTCCCCCCATAAACCACCAGGGGGTCCCCTTGTTGACGCCGCTCCCTGCTTTCGGGGTGCCGGGGCCGCCACGCCGACGCCTCTCCGAAGTCCTGTCTATTGACAGTTTCCAGATGTCTGGAGATTCTTTGTAGACCAGCGTTACGCGTCTTTAACACATACGGCACCAAGGGGCCGTCCCGATGCTTCGGCGCTTTAGCGGAAGGAGTCGAGCGTAACACCGGGTGTGTTACATGTGTCGCGTTACCTTTGCCTGTTAGCCTCGTGGGGAGCAGCAGATAGGCGTCCGCTGCTGGCAACACGTGGTTTTTATTTTTTATTTATTTATTTATTTATTTATTTACGTCGCGAGGTCTGATAATGTCTGTGAACAACGCCTGTCACGTGTCAGTGCATCGTTTATACACTCTAAACAGAAAGGTTTAAAAAGGGAGTAAGACGTCTTCTACGGCGCGTTGTCTTTTATAAAAGGCAGCGCGCTGGGGGACAGCTTACTCCCATATTAACTCCCATATAGGCGTATGCGTGTTTAGAGTGCAGGCTAGCGTCGAATCTGGTAATTTGCTACTCTTTTTACGCGCCGCCGCGGTGGCTCAGTGCTTATGGTGCTCGGCTGCTGACCCGAAAGATATGCCGGTTCGATCCCGGCCGCGGCGGCTAGAATTTCTTTGGAGGAGAAATCCTAGAGGCCCGTGTACTGTGCGATGTCAGTGCACGTTAAAGAACCCCAGGTGGGTCGAAATTTCCGGAGCCCTCCACTGCGGCGTCCCTCATAGCCTGAGTCGCTTTGGGACGTTAAACCCCATAGACCAAACCAATCTTTTTACGCTACGCAGGTCAGCCGTTCGTTTCCATTCATGCGACCTGACGCGGTGTCTAAAAATACGCCACGTTCGGCGAAAGAAAGGCCATTGGTTAAACACCGTTGGTCTGGTTGGTTGGACGCAGTATGAGGCACGGGGCACAGCACGCATGAACACGTTCACACGGGAAAGTCCCTTCTCCGGTTGGGCAGGACTCGCGCCATTACGCGCCCAACCAACGCTCCCGCTGCAATGGGGTTCTGCAACGCGAAGCATTGGGCCAGCCGGTAACCCATATAACTTGGGCGTCACAGCGCAAACCGGACCAGGGCGAGGAGCCTTCATTTGGTTCGCGTTGCATTCCTCGTATATATATTACACTGAGCCGTCGCCTCCTTGTTACAATATTCGGCATTTTGCGTGAGCATTTTGCCTAATGTGGCACACGCAGCGCTCATCCCTCAAAAAAAAAATTTATTGACTGTCTATAGACTGTCTGTAGACTTCTGTATATAAAGTCCTTAGAATCTCTATAGAAAAATCCTAGAGAACTGTCTATAGGCAACACATAGTCTATAGACAGTCTATAGACAGTCTATAAATTTATGGCCATACACTTTTAGTAGACTTTCGTCTATGGACAGTCTATAAACTATGAATAGACAAAAATAAATATTTATAGGAAGGCAATAAATTCTATAGACAGTCTATAGACCATTTTTTTAGGGGATAGTTCAGCGCGGCCTGTTATCCACGGTCCATCTGAGGCTGAGCTCTGAACATCCTCGCACGCAGCGGCTTTGAGTGAGATCCGCAACATCGTCACGTGCCAATCGAACCCGTGACCCTCATGCGGAGCGGGAAAGCGCTCGAGTGCCTCGTTGAGATTGTGTACGCGAGCCGCGCTCATTGAGCGCCTTTGCAAGTCTCCCCTCGGACGACCCTCTTCATCGAACGTTTTGATCGACGTTTAGCCTATCGACGTTTTGCTCTATTTGTAGCCTCGTGTTCCGTTCGGTGCGTTTTTTCGTGCTTCTGTACCTCCGACTGCGTAGTGATCAATGCGGTGCGGGCTGGGCAATTTCATTTTCTTTGTGTTTTTTTTTTTTTGCCAACGCTAATCTATGTTCCTTACAGAGAAAGATTGGCGATGTCTCGTTGCCTGTTGACGTATACACACACCGTTACGGTGGGTTCCACTTCCGGCCGAAGCCGGTGTGTTATCCCTCGCCTTCAGCGCGTGACGCGAACGGCTTTTCCTGTGCACTGTAAACAGAAAGGAGTGAAAAAGGAGTAGCGCGCTCTGTTTTATAAAATAGAATGCGCTAGAGGACAGTTTACTCCTTTTTCTACTCTCATACATAGGCGTATTCGTATTTGGAGTGTGCTCGCTGGCAGCGGGCGAGTTGTTCGTCAGAGGCACGAGATTTGACCCATAATACATCTCTACACCGTCCCCTGAGGCTTGCGCTTCTCTGTGTGCTCGAAATGCCTTCGAATTATGGTCGCGAACTTCCTGTTTGTTTTGTTTATTTATTACACCTCCAGGGCCGTCTCGCAACGTAGCGTGCCTTTGACGCTCAAGTTTTGGCCTTTCACTATATATGTGGTGCATCAAACGGGGGTTTTCGGGTAACCTGCCGCTAATCCGGTGACAGTTCCTACTGCCTGTGCTTTTCCTTGTGTACTTTTTCCCGCGCGATGTCGCAACGCGCGATTCGAATCTATGTAGGCCTCGGCCTCGAAAAGTTGCGACCGCTCCCACGACGTGTTTTATAACCTATAGTCCGTATACAGTGACTCGTGTATACCTTTGCTCGTGCTAATTGCGTATTCAGCGCTTTCCGTTCGCACGACATTGAACCCCTCGGTGGGACTGACTCGTCGAGAGGATCGTTATCTAACGTTCCGGTTTGTTTTCATAACAGTCAGCCTCGCCGTTGATCGCTTTTTTTGTGTGTGTGTGCGTTAATTTGCGATAGTTGTGTTTCGGCTTGTGTTGCATGAACAGAATAAAATGCAATGCAGTTTAACCTCACTTTAACGAATTTGAAGGGACCCGGCGATTACTTCGCTATAGGTCGGCCCACAGCTTGCTATACATTGCTTTCAGAATGACATGATGTCTCGTTATGTATCGAACATCGTTATAACGAAATAATGGATATAATGAAGGAATGACGATTATTCTTGGAAACTCCGTCAGCACAGGCTATAACGAAGGTATTCGTTATGGCTGTATTCGTTACAGCCTATGTTGATGGACTTTTCAAAAAGAATCTTCATTACTTCGTTATATCCCTTATTTCGTTATAACAATGTTCGATATATATCGAGGCATCATGTCATTCTGAAAGAAATGTACAGCAAGCTGCGGGTCGCATTTCGATTCACACGTGGAGGAAGGAAACAAAAACAAAGGAAGGGGCGATAATAAAGCTGGCCGTGTTCTGAATCGGACTTCCGCCCTTCATTGCCGGCGCTTGACTATACAATAGTCTGTCTTTGCCGCGCTGCGCACCGTGCATAACGAAGACCTTGGCGGCGCATAACGTCGCCGGCGTTGTTGTTAGGTGGTTCCGCTCGAGCTGATTAGGGTCAGCGCCTCGAATGCGCGGATCGTGTATCGAGTGTGCTTGCGCGCTGGAAAGCCGCCTCTGACACACATTGGCGTTGCGCGCTGACGTCTGTATTTCCCCTCTCAGTGATCGCGCTCCGTTACTTCCGATTACGAGGGCCGGCGAATTGGCGGGGACGTTGTGTGGTATGGGGGTATCGACGATGCCGTGTGGCTAAGGCAGCCAAGTGTAGCCGCGTGGCTACATGCCTTTGCTCTTTATTCTTGTATACCCAATGCCATGCGCGCAAAATAGGATTTTTTTTTTTGTTTGGAACTCTTCGGCTGCATGCTGCGGTGCTTCGGAGTGACCTTTGCTTGCCGCGGTTTTGTTTTGCAGCGGCGGTTTCGTTTGGCTCCCTGCGGAGATCGATACTCGTGCGTCCGAAACGTCCTTTCGCAAAGACAAAAAATCTCTTCCGAAAATGTGAGGTTGTGTATAGTAATTGTATGCGGACTCTCTTGAGGAGTTTTTAGAAGGGATCTGTAGTCGGATACAACTCAAGAAGGAACCGGCGGTTGTCCCTCAAAGCAGGCCCTCCAGCCAATGGCGCCGACCGATTTTCATGACGCCGCGGTTGAAGGTTGAAGTTTATTTTGACAACGATACAGTTGTCAAGGAGGTTGACAAAAAGGCAACAGCATGCCTGACTAGGAGTCAACCTCCTGCAACGTGTGACACATCATACTCAGCATGGCAAGAAGGAAAGTTTCAATACAAAGAATACAATGTAGAATACATATTCGCTACATAAAGGACGTACATTTCAAGTTACCGTAAACATATGAACTGCAGACAAAACTTTTAAATACAAGCACTTGGGACATTACAAGATGTTTCATGTAGAGACAATACATACTTGTGAATACTCATTTTGAATGTACCTACAGACTTTCTTTCATTTATGATAGATATAATTATGGGATGGTGATTTAAGAGATCTGCAATTTGGTTGGTTAGTTTCTGTGAACCATAGTTCGTGCGCATTATTTCTTTTTGTTATATTGTGTGGCGGAGATCATAATTGTGCGGCCTGGAGAGATATTGTTGAGTGAAAGTATACGGATCGCATTTTAAATTTTCGTAGATAACCATAGCTAACTTTTTCTTCATTACGTTATTCACGGTAAGTATTTGATGTTTCCTGAAAAGAAGTACAGTGTGACTCTTGATTGGAACATTTTCAATAAGGCATACAATTCTTTTTTGGAGAGTAAGCAAACTAACCATATTGCTCTGTGTAGTGGTCCCCCAAATGATCAAGCAGTAATAAAGCCGTGAATGGATGAGAGTGTAATATAATTGCTTCTTTAACCAGCTGGGTAGTAAATCTCTGAATCTGCATATAATTCCAATATATCTTGATATTTCGCATCGGATTTTTTGTACATGAGGTGACCAGTTCAGATTTTCTTGAAACACAACACCGAGGAAACTATGTGTAGAGACTCGCTCTACACAAGGCTTAATACGATCAATTAAGCCTTGGTTATTTCCCCTTTCATCTGCCACTCCCCGCAATTTTAAACTGGCTGATCCAAAGGGATAGGTCGAGAGGAAGAAGGGCAGAATCGTTCAAGGTTGGAGAATTGGCTGTCGCCGTTGGCTGCGGGGTCTCCTCTGAGGGGCATTTGCTGCTTCGTTCTTGATTTGTATCCTAC